>NC_064626.1:182467711-182770878 GCF_023864275.1 Schistocerca cancellata
GAGTATCCGACATATCTGAAGGCCGATATCGTAGTGACTACCGAAAAGGTAACCGACAGATGGCTCTAGGTACACTTGCCACTAGTAAATAATTATCCATTAGTTGTTCTGTCTTTGGAGTAACGCTAAATTGACTCGTACGTTAGGTTAAAACGGTGTCTGGTTTAGCAAAGATTATTTTTCAATGGCGAGGGAGGGGAAAGAGCAGCTTCATTCCCCTACACCTCGCTGGATACGCCCTTAAAGTACAAAGCTGCAGTAAAATCTAACGAATTTCAGGCCGCGTTTCTCAACCTTTCAGTATTCGCAACCCAATTTTTATCTCATACCATAACAAAAAACAACATACTTCGACGTTAAAGATACAAAGTTTCAAACCTTAAAAATTACCTAGAATAAGTGAACATCTTCGATTTTGTGACAGTATTTCAGCAGTAGAAGAGCTACTTTTCTACAAACCAACAGAACTGAAAGAAATAGCACTCGTATTATTATTTTGCATGATTTAATAAACGAAGGAAACACGAACAGAAAAATTGCGTTGGAAATGCACCAACGGTGATCGTTTAATATCTGGAAGATTCCGTAGTACAGAAGCACTTATGAAACAAAAATCTCCACGGCGTGTCGAAACACACTATGTGATCAAAAGTATCCGGACACCTGGCTGAAAATGACTTACAAGTTCGTGGCGCCCTCCATCGGTAATGCAGGACCTCAATATGGTGCTGACCTACCCTTAGCCATGATGACAGCTTCCGCTCTTGCAGGCGTACGTTCAATCAGGTGCTGGAAGGTGCCTTGGGGATTGCAGCTCACTTTTCACGGAGTGGTGTACTGAGGAGAGGTATCGATGTCGGTCGGTGAGGCCAGGCACGAAGTAGACGTTCCAAAACATCCCAGAGGTGTTCTATAGGATTCCGGTCAGGTCTCTGTGCAGGCCAGTCCATTACAGGGATGTTATTGTCGTGTAACCACTCCACCATAGGGCGTGCATTAGGAGCAGGTGCTCGAATGCGTTGAAAGATGCAGTCGCCATCCCCGAATTGCTCTTCCACAGTGGGAAGCAAGAAGGTGCTTAAAACATCAATGTAGGCCTGTGCTGTGATAGTACCACGCAAAACAACACGGGGTGCAAACCACGACCACACCATAACACCACCGCCTCGAATTTTACTGTTGGCACTACACACGCTGACGGATGTTCACCGGGCATTCGCCATACCCACACGCTGCTATCGGATCGCCACATCGTGTAGCGTGATTCGTCACTCCACACAACGGTTTTCCGCTGTTCAATCGTCCAGTGTTTTTTACACCCAACGAGGCGTCGTTTGGCATATACCGGCGTGACCATGATACCAAGTTTTCTCACCTCTCGCCTAACTGTCATATTACTTGCAGTCGGTCCTTATGCAGTTTGGAATTCCTATGTGATAGTCTGGATAGAAGTCTGCCTATTACACGTTACGACCCTCTTCAACTGTGGCCGGCCGGAGTGGCCGAGCGGTTCTAGGCGCTACAGTCTGGAACCGTGTGACCGCTACGGTCGCAGGTTCGAATCCTGCCTCGGGCATGGATGTGTGTGATGTCCTTAGGTTAGTTAGGTTTAAGTAGTTCTAAGTTCTAGAGGATTGATGACCTCAGCAGTTAGGTCCCATAGTGCTCAGAGCCATTTGAACCATTTTTTTCTTCAACTGTCGGCGGTCTTCGTCAGTCAACAGTCAATGTCGGCCTGTACGCTTTTGTGCTGTAAGTGTCCCTTTACGTTTCCACTTCAAATATCAACTCGGAAACAGTGGACTCACGGGATTGTTTAGGAGTGTGGAAATCTGGCGTACAGATGTATGACACAAATGACACCCAATCATCTGACCACACTCGAAGTCCATTGAGTCCCACGGAGCGCCCTATTCTGCTCTCCCACGATGTCTGATGACTACTGAGGACGCTGATACAGATTACCTGGCAGCAGGTGGCAGCACAATGCACCTAATATGAAAAACGTATGTTTTGTGGGGTGTGCGGATACTTTTGATCACATGGTGTACATTGTATGATCCACAGAGAAGCTTTGGCTTCCAAAAAATGAGTCATAGTATGAACACTGTCCTACTGGCGCTCGTAACCGTTGTAAATTACGTAAAAATGATACCTTTAACGCCAAGAATTTTGCTGTACTTTGTAAAGACCGGAGTTCAGCACACTCAGTGTTACTGTTTTATTGTGAAGCAAGAACGTTATCAACTGGGAAATCTTTGCAGTGTTTGTCAATTAAGATACGAAATGAACATTTTGCTTGAAGAGGAAGACTGCCAGGAAGCAGAGAAGTTTTCAGATGGTTTACTCGTGATGATGGAATTGAGCTATCTAGTCGACACATTTGAAAATTAAATACCTCGAATCTTCACCTCCAAGGAAGAAATACACATATGTTGGTAACGAGTGATAAAATTATGTTTCTTGTAGAAAATTGGAATTGTGGAGCAAAAATTTAAAGCGAAGAAACCTAGAAATGTTTGCAAAGGCGATGAATGTGTTAGTTATAAAGCTGAAAAAAGGCATGGAAAAGCTGTAACCATTCAAAATTATTTAAGCATGCTGGGAAAGAATTTTAAAAAGTATTTTATTGTCTGACGAAAACTTAGTAACACGTTACGAGTGGGATAGGGATCCGTTTCGAAACACTCACGAAAGTCTCTCATCTACCGAAGAAGAAATCGTGTACACTTGAACGCGCAAGACTAGAAATCAGATGACAATTCAGTAATAAATCTCTCTTTGAATTTTGGGCATGGAGTGCAGAAAACAATAGCATTTAGTATACATTATCATTTTCTACCTCCTATCTTTCCGAAACAGGGTTTTCTGCGTTTTGCTGCTTTGATGATAATACATACTACATACACATAATTTAAATTTATTGGTTTTCGGATCATGCCTATTCAACCATCTCATTAATGGAAAGACATTATGACATTGTACTGGAGACGATTTTCTTTGTCACTTAAGACGATGCTATAGACAATACAATACCCAGTCCCTGAGCGGAGAAAATCTCCGACCCGGACGGTAATCGGACTGTGCTTCCTTCGGTTTATAGATCTCAGATAAAAATAGAAAAAGAACTATGATGTCTTTTAGCAACATTAAACTCTGATTCCAAAACCGAGACCCACCATAATACACTCCTGGAAATGGAAAAAAGAACACATTGACACCGGTGTGTCAGACCCACCATACTTGCTCCGGACACTGCGAGAGGGCTGTACAAGCAATGATCACACGCACGGCACAGCGGACACACCAGGAACCGCGGTGTTGGCCGTCGAATGGCGCTAGCTGCGCAGCATTTGTGCACCGCCGCCGTCAGTGTCAGCCAGTTTGCCGTGGCATATGGAGCTCCATCGCAGTCTTTAACACTGGTAGCATGCCGCGACAGCGTGGACGTGAACCGTATGTGCAGTTGACGGACTTGGAGCGAGTGCGTATAGTGGGCATGCGGGAGGCCGGGTGGACGTACCGCCGAATTGCTCAACACGTGGGGCGTGAGGTCTCCACAGTACATCGATGTTGTCGCCAGTGGTCGGCGGAAGGTGCACGTGCCCGTCGACCTGGGACCGGACCGCAGCGACGCACGGATGCACGCCAAGACCGTAGGATCCTACGCAGTGCCCTAGGGGACTGCACCGCCACTTCCCAGCAAATTAGGGACACTGTTGCTCCTGGGGTATCGGCGAGGACCATTCGCAACCGTCTCCATGAAGCTGGGCTACGGTCCCGCACACCGTTAGGCCGTCTTCCACTCACGCCCCAACATCGTGCAGCCCGCCTCCAGTGGTGTCGCGACAGGCGTGAATGGAGGGACGAATGGAGACGTGTCGTCTTGAGCGATGAGAGTCGCTTCTGCCTTGGTGCCAATGATGGTCGTATGCGTGTTTGGCGCCGTGCAGGTGAGCGCCACAATCAGGACTGCATACGACCGAGGCACACAGGGCCAACACCCGGCATCATGGTGTGGGGAGCGATCTCCTACACTGGCCGTACACCACTGGTGATCGTCGAGGGGACACTGAATAGTGCACGGTACATCCAAACCGTCATCGAACCCATCGTTCTACCATTCATAGACCGGCAAAGGAACTTGCTGTTCCAACAGGACAATGCACGTCCGCATGTATCCCGTGCCACCCAACGTGCTCTAGAAGGTGTAAGTCAACTACCCTGGCCAGCAAGAACTCCGGATCTGTCCCCCATTGAGCATGTTTGGGACTGGATGAAGCGTCGTCTCACGCGGTCTGCACGTCCAGCACGAACGCTGGTCCAACTGAGGCGCCAGGTGGAAATGGCATGGCAAGCCGTTCCACAGGACTACATCCAGCATCTCTACGATCGTCTCCATGGGAGAATAGCAGCCTGCATTGCTGCGAAAGGTGGATATACACTGTACTAGTGCCGACATTGTGCATGCTCTGTTGCCTGTGTCTATGTGCCTGTGGTTCTGTCAGTGTGATCATGTGATGTATCTGACCCCAGGAATGTGTCAATAAAGTTTCCCCTTCCTGGGACAATGAATTCACGGTGTTCTTATTTCAATTTCCAGGAGTGTACATTATACTCGTTTTTAATTCAATACTAAAAAGTTAATTATTAAATGTATTGTGCAGCACAATCCTATTTATAAGTGCATTATATTGGTGTAAACGTGAATTTATATTTTTATTGTTTTATAATGTATTTTTCTGTGCTTTCCTTTCAAGAAATAATCAGTTATTGAATTCACATTTTTCTCTTTTCAGTAAACTAGCGCCTCCATGTAGCGTTAGCATGCCCCATAGGCGGAGGAGACTTCTACATCTGAATCTACATCTACATGATTACTCTGAAATTCACAATTAAGTGCTTGTCGGGGGGTTGATCGAACTTCTTTCAAGCGATTTCTCTACCGTTCCACTCTCGAACGACGCGTGTGAAAAACGAGTAATTAAATTTTTCTGTGCGAGCACTGATTTCCCTTATTTTATAGTGATGCTCCCTATGTACATGGGCACCAAAAGAATACTTTCGCAGTCGGAGGAGAAAGCTGGTGATTGAAATTTCACAAGAAGATCCTCCTGCAACGAAAGACGCCTTTGTATTAATAGTTACCACACAGATTCACGTATCATGTCCGTGGCATTATCTCCCCTATCGTAATGCAAAACGAGCTGACCTTCTTTGAACTGTTTCGATGTCCTCTGTCAGTCCCACCTGATCTCACAACGCACAGCGGTACTCCATAAGAGGACGGACAAGCGTGGTGTAATCAGTCTCTTTAGTAGGCCTGTTGCACTTTCTAAGTGTTCTACCAATAAATCGTAGTCTTTGGTTTGCTTTACCCAGAACATTAGCTATGTGATCATTTCAATTAAAGTCATTCGTAATTGTAAATCCTAACTATTTAGTTGAATTTACAGCCATTAGATTTGTGTGATTTAGCGTGTAACGGAAATTTAGCAGATTTCTTTTAGTACTCATGTGGATGACTTCACACTTTTCTCTTCCCGCACCAAATTTTGAGAATCGCTGGATTAAGGAGAATCTAATCGAGTTAGATTTATTATTGTCAGAAAAAAATGGCAGTGATACTTCGTAGCACATTAAAAGTTTGTCCCGAGGCAGAATCTGAATCAGGGACATCGCGTTTCGTGAGTAATGTTCTTATTGACTGAACTGTCGTGTTCTTGTTTCCCAGGCGCGACTCATGACGTACCTTCATTTCTTTACTTTCGCTAGTACCTCTCTCCTACTTTAAATTCTGGAATCGGAGCAGTAATTGTAAGTCAGTGTCCAATTAACGAAGAAGGATAAAGTAGATTTTGTCTGTTAGAAAGATTCTGACGATTGCTGAGGGTGTTTCCTTCTGAATCTCCATATGTTGCATGTATGCTAGATCCAACTATTATGTTTTTGTATCTCAGGGAATAACCTAAACTCACTGTGTCCGATTGTATCATGTAGTTTACACCATGTAATTCCGTGAGTCACTTATTTTAGTTTCTGCCATGCTGCCAGTAGGTGGCTACATCTGCTTGAAGAGAGTTGTTTATCGCAATATCAGCGTGTCTTCTAGAAATAAAGTTAATTTCTGTTTATTTTTAGTAATTTTGTACTAGAATGTGTTTACAGTACGCTGTATATTCTCCTCTACCGGATAAGTGAGTGTTTATTTCATCACAACAATAGGGCCTACAGCGGTATATTTCTTTTCGGTGTAGCATTGGTCTACATTCTACAACGATTTACACTTACACAACTCTGTTTTTATAATTTTTAGGTGTTTGACATTTAATGTTCCACATATTTCAGTTATTTTCTAATATATACAGTATTCTGTCATGTCCTAGAATTTTGGTTACTCACATTAGTTTTTTAAAATCAGCATTTTAGTCTTATTTTATCCCATAATATTGCGTTGACCACCAATATAAACTTTAAACTCAGGATTGAGGAGACTAATTTATCATGCTGTAAGTAGGAAAACAATAATCTGCCAAATACCACGAAATCTTTCTACGTTTTTTGGATAAAAAACGTTCAAGAATAGACTTGGAGTCCTAATCACGAAAGATTAATAGGAAGGTGAGTCAAATGAAAACATTAAATATTTTTTAAATATTATTTATTGTGCAGAAGTGGTACAAAGCTGTATCACTTTTCAACATAATCTCCCCCACGCTCAATGCAAGTCCTCTAGCGTTTACAAAGTGCATAAATTATTTTAGAAAAAAATTCTTTTGGTAGTCTGCGCAACCACTCATGAACCGCGTCGAGTACCTATTCATCAGAACGGAACTTCTTTCCTCCCATTGCATCTTTGAGTGGTCCAAACATATGGAAATCATTTGGGGCAAGATCTGGTGAGTATGGTGGATGAGGAAGACACTCAAAATACAGGTATGTGATTATTGAAACTGTTGTACGGGCAGTGTGGAACCTTGCATTGTCATGTTGCAAAAGGACACCTACTGACCGCAATACACGTCGCTTTGATTTGACTTCAGGCAGCAGATGATTTTTTAGGAGATCTGTGTATAATTCACTGGCGACAGTGATCCCTCTAGGCATGTAATGTTCCAAAATGTCGCCTTTTTCGTTCCAAAAGAGAATCAGCATAACCTTCCCTGCTGATTGTTCTGCTCGAAACTTCTTTGGGTTTGGTGATGAAGAATGGCGCCATTCCTTGCTCGCTCTCTTCGTTTCCGGTTGGTGGAAGTGAATCCAGGTTTCGTCCCCAGTAACGATTCTTGCAGGGAAGCCATCACATTCTCGTACAAAGCGCCGAAGAAGTTCTTCACAAGCATCAACACGTCGTTCTCTCGTTTCAGGAGTCAGCTGCCGTGGCACCCATCTTGCAGACACTTTGTGAAACTGGAGTACATCATGCACAATGTGGTGTGCAGACCCATGACTAATCTGTAAACATGCTTCAGTGTCATTCAGTGTCACTCGGTGGTTTTCCTTCACTATGGCTTCAGCTGCTGCAATGTTCTGTGCAATCACAACTCGTTGTGCCTGGCCTGGACGAGGAGCATCTTCCACTGAAGTCACACCATTTGCAAACTTCCTACTCCATTCGTAGACTTGCTGCTGTGACAAACATGCATCACCGTACTGATCCTTCATTCGTCGATGAATTTCAATAGGTTTCACACCTTCACAAGGCAAAAACCAAATAACAGACGCTTTTCTTCTCTGGTACAAGTTGCAAGTAGGGCGGCCATCTTTATACTGATGCTGCGACGGTATGTGTGCATCTTCACTATGCTGCCACCAACAGGCCATTCTACACGCTGTTTGTAGCACGCTTACCTACTTACAGGATAACGGCGTGAAATTTCGATTTGTTATTACAAATTTAAGGTTTTCATTTGACTCACCCTCGTACTTCCTCAGAGCAATCTACTTGCCCAGAGATATAGCTTTGGGATCAGGAAAACTGAAAACTTTCATGTACGGATTGTTGCAGTTTTTATTCTACTCACCAGATTTTGCGCTGTAACTTCCACGCTGTCCCTGACTTAAAGAAATTTGTAGCTGTAATATATTTTGAATAATGTGAAAAGTTGCGGAGGCGAGTATTTTTCCCACGTTGCAGAACTGTACTACAGCGATGGAATCTATTCACATCAGGACACAAGATATGGATAATAGTAAGGGAAGGTTTTAATAGAACTCTATCCTAATACAGTCAGTATGGCAACTGTATCGCATATATGGCAACTGTATAGCATATAGTGTCGATATAACTACCATCAGTGAATGTACATCATCAGGTGTATTTCTGCGTCACCTTTAGACACAGACGGGTGCTGATAACATCGGTGTTAAGCGCCCATAAGCTCTAAACGCACTCGCGCGCACACGCACACACACGCACACACACACACACACACACACACACACACACACACACACACACACACTTGCCACGGAGTACCTCGTTACTTAGAAGTGCAGTGACAAACGATGTGCCAGTTACTTACATAGCCTCTGAAGGCAGAAAACTACTAATTTTAAGTAACGTGTACGTACGTGCAGCACTCTCTATCGAAAGATAACATGAAGTTGTATCTGATGACGGTCATTGGCCGAAGGAAATTTTACGCGACACAAGCGCGAATCTTGGTTGCGCCATTACAATACGGGAAACTGTCGGCCAAAGCGCATAGGCAAAAAAAGTGGACAACATACGAAAATTATTAAAATTTTGTTGCCGTGCGGTATCACAGCGTCCAAAAATTTCATGAAGCAAAGGACGGTCCGTAGTACGCTGTATTGTCTTTCTTTATTTTTCATTATTTTATTTTATGACTTTACTTTACGTTGAACACGCCGCTTTCGATACCAGGGTGAGAAGTTTCCCACTTATGTCTCGCGCGTGCGTTTACTGGAACTGTAATACATTTTTGTCACTACGAATGTTCTTCAGGAAGGGACAGCAGTAATTTCTTATGCTCGTCATTGACTGCTCGGTCTTAAAATGTAACAAGTAGGTTTCCGTCAAATGTTCTACGCCGTTCTGCCCGTGATTACTAGTTTCAGTTTTTCAGTGCTACTGTCACGATCTACAGCAAGCTAAACGAGCCCAGTGCTCCCATTACACTGGTTTGCAGAGTACGGATGTAGATGTAGATTTTTTGTTCGCAATATTACTCATGTTTGCCCAATTTGAATAACATTACAGTACAACTATGGAGGCGGCTTACTCTGTCATCACACTGATTAAGGTTATACATCGCTCTTTCCTCCGTCCGAACAGGCCTTTGAAGGCCCAACGGTACCTACCGGCCACCGTGTCATCCTCAGCCCACAGGCGTCACTGGATGTGGATATGGAGGGGCATGTGGTCAGCACACCGCACTCCCGGCCGTATGTCAGTTTACGAGGCCGGAGCCGCTACTTCTCAAACAAGTAGCACCTCAGTTTGTCTCACAAGGGCTGAGTGCACCCCGCTTGCCAACAGAGCCCGGCAGACCAGGTGGTCACCCACTCAAGTGCTAGCCCAGTCTGACAGCGCTTAACCTCGGTAATCCGACGGTAACTGGTGTTACCACTGCGGCAAGGCTGTTTGCAGGGTTATACACGGTTTCCTTAAATTACCAGAGGCGATTGTTTGTATTTCTAGAACAACGCCATGTAGTTTAGGTTTCAAATGAATCAGCGCTTCGGCTTTAATCTCAATTTAACGGAGTTTCAAACATTAACGTGTGTTTCCTACTTAACATACTAGTACACATAGCATCCCGGTAAGAACAGAGACACAACTCAGAAATGAAGTACCTGAGAAAACTAGACTTACTGTTAGAGAATTAATTCTGTAAAACCTACAATGATATGGTATAGTATTCCTTCAAATTTCAAGTAAGCATTGTCTGCAGTAAATTCCATTACAATTTTCGTGCACACTGGGGCATTTCACACTCATTTTGAGGAACATAAACTAAAGTTGCCGTTTTTCGACTTGTGCCATGTTTCTCGCCGGGGTGCAACATGGCCTAAACATTTTATAAGCGATATATTTCGCAAATGAAAGGATATTTTATCAGCGTGAAAATGAACCAGAGTCATACAGTGAATCTGTGTGTGTGTATCGGTTAACATCTCCAGATGATTTGCTCCCATTAATTTCAGACACGTTAATCATTCAGCCCTTAGTGACGAGCACAACACATTCTTCTATTCTGTGGGCCAATCATACTTCTTCCCACTGCTAATATCGTATCGAGAGGTGATTGGATATTCGCTCACTTTCATTCGGATTACACTCCACAACAATGATTTTCAACAGCTAAATGCCGTAGCATCTAACAATACTGACGTTTCCGTCTGTAGTCATACGATGGCGTGCTGAAAAGTCATTCATCTATTTAAATAAAACAAACGATGTTAACATATCAACATACGAGGGTCACTCCAAAAGAAATGCACACAATTTTTGGAAAAATGCAGTTTTCATTCTGCATGTGTGAAAGTTTTACAGTGTGTAGATACACCCTTCCCGCTTGTTTTCAAACTTAGTTCAACCTGTTCCCGTGAGTGGCGCCGTCACAGCGTGTCTTCAAGATAGCTGCTACACTTGTTCGTCAAAAACAACGTGCTGTCATAGAATTCCTGTGCTGTGAAAACGAGACAGTGGAAAACATACACAAGAGATTGAGAAAGGTGTATGGAGATGCTGCTGTCGATCGCAGTACAGTTAGTCGGTGGGCAAGCAGGTTACGTGATGAAAGCGGGCACGGCAATATTGAGGATTGTCCTCGCAGCGGCAGGCCTCGTACTGCACACACTCCAGACAATATGCAGAAAGTTAACGAATTAGTGACTGCTGACAGACGCATCACAGTGAACGAATTGTCACGCTACGTTGGGATAGGAGAAGGAAGTGTTTGCAGAATACTGAAAGTGTTGGCGTTAAAAAAGGTTTGTGTCAGGTGGGTTCCCAGGATGTTGACAGTGGCTCACAAAGAAACAAGAAAAACAGTATGCACCGATCTTTTGGAACAGTACGAGAATGGTGGAGATGTATTTCTTGGAAGAATTGTGACAGGTGATGAAACATGGCTCCATCATTTTTCACCAGACATGAATAGGCAATCAGTGGAGTGGCATCATGCAAATTCACCCAAGAAAAAAAAATTCAAAACCATACCTTCTGCTGGAAAAGTTATGGCTACAGTGTTTTTCGATTCCGAAGGACTCTTTCTTGTGGACATCATGCCAAGTGGAACCACCATAAATTCTGATGCATATGTGACGACACTGAATAAACTTCAAGCTCGACTGAGTCTTGTTCCACCACATCGGCAAAAGCAGGATGTTTTGCTGTTGTACAACAATGCACGGCCACATCTCAGTCAAAAAACCATGGAAGCGATCACAAAACTCGGATGGACAACAGTGAAACACCTGCCTTACTGTCCTGACCTGGCTCCATGTGACTATCTCATCTCTTTGGGAAACTGAAAAACTCTCTTCGTGGAACAACGTTTGAAGATGATGACTCCCTTGTGCACGCTGCCAAACAGTGGCTCCAACGGGTTGGTCCAGAATGTTACTGTGCGGATATACAGGCGCTGGTTCCAAGATGGCGTAATGCAGTTGAGAGGGATGTAATTTATGTGGAGAAACGAAAATATTGTTCCTAAAGGTTGTATCTACACACTGTAAAACTTTCAAACATGTAGAATAAAAGATAGATTTAAAAGAAAATAGTGTGCATTTCCTTTGGAGTGACCCTCGTATTTATTCTTATTTGCAGCCTTCTGCCGCTAGAGGGCTCTGAATTATAGCGTGTAACATGGCGGTGTGTAACATAACTGTGTCGGCGAGTGAGAAACAGCGTGTTGTAATCGAATTCCGAATTCGAAGAGTTCGTCCATACATGGAGCACTCTCTCCTTCAGCACGACAATGGCAGACCATACACGAGCGCTGCGACGTCTGCAACAATCCAACGTCTTCGGTTCACTGTCATCGATCATCCTCCATACTGTCCCGACTCGGCCCCGTCCGATTTGCATCTGTTTCCAGATTTTAAAGAATACGCCAGAGGACTTCACTTTTATAGGGATAAGTGATGCAACCAGAGGTGAGGTTATGGCTGTGTCAAGAAAATCACACATTCTACCTACAGACTGGTCTCTCGTTGGGAAAAATGTGTTCGTCGCCAAGGTGACTATATTGAGAAATAAATATGTATAAATAAAGAGTAAAGTTGTAGAACGTTAGTAACGTCTGTTTCGTTTAAAAAACTTCAAGTGTTTTCACATAAACAATTCGGAGGCTCTACTTTCAGCACGCCCTTGTAATTATACTTGTAATGTGCTCAGCAGGGATATTACATTTGTCGGTTGAGATATAAGGAAAAGTTTCTCAACGCCCTGCGATAACAGGCAAATGAGCAACTACTTCTCTGTATCATTAACGTGGTTGACGCTGTTTTAATAGTTTGACGTTTGGTTTGTCGGATGCAGATGAGGTGTAGAACCTGTCACCGTTGTTCTCTCAGAGGATGAAAACGATCTTCACCAGCTATCTTCTTTTCCCTGGACCGTGTAGACATCAGCCATCATCGTCTACAGCAGGGAGATTTATTGCCTAAATAAATGACTTCATTAACGAAGTGAACGGAGTGGAAACTACATACCAGTGACAGCCAGTGTGCTGTAATTAAATCAGATGTATTCATGATGAAACTCATAAATGCGAGGAAGTCTTGTCAGTAATATTGCAGAAACTTCAAGAAAGAACGAAAGGGCACAACATAAAGCATACGCACAACGTAGTTTCTGTAACAAGACACATGTACTTTATTTTATGACATCAACAAAAGACATAGATATAGTACACAGCAGAGAGATTAGTATAAACATTTCACCTCAACAAGTAACAATGAGATTGAGACAACCCACAATTCCGCGCTATATGGCTAGCTGCCAACTTGCCGTAGAACAATATAAATATATACGATATTGCATTGCCTGTGGCATTCTGAATACGACGCAAAGTTCCTTTGGAGATGAGTGTCCAAAGGAACAGGCACTGCCGGCCGCAGTGGCCGAGCGGTTCTACGCGCTTCATTCTGGAACCGCGCGACCGCTACGATCGCAGGTTCGGATCCTGTCTCGGGCATGGATGTGTGATGTCCTTAGGTTAGTTAGGTTTAAGTAGTTCGAACTTCTAGGGGACTGATGATCTCAGATGTTAAGTCCCATAGTGCTCAGAGCCATTTGAACCATTTGAACAAACGGCCAGCCGGAGTGTCCGAGCGATTCTAGGCGCTACAGTCTGGAATCGCACGACCGCTACGGTCGCAAGTTCGAATTTTGCCTCGGGCATGGATGTGTGTGATGTCTTTAGGTTAGTTAGGTTTAAGTAGTTCTAGGTTCTAGGAGACTGATGACCTCTGAAGTTAAGTCCCATAGTGCTCAGAGCCATTTGAACCATTTTTGAACAGACACTGCGGTGACTACAGCCGTTATGAAATACATTAAATGTACTCGCAGTTGCGAATATGGACAACTATCAGCTCTAGGATGGAATGACGACAATGCATTGTATTGAAAATGCATTGTATTGGTTGTTGTGAGCGGACGCAAGGAGAATTGGCCACTCTTCGGGGGCAGGTGGAGGCTTTGTCTGTTAGGCTCATCGAGCTCGAGGCGCAGGCGTCAGCTCGTAGTGGCGTTGGGGCAACTGTGGTGAGACCTATGCCTACTTCGGTGGCCTTGGAATCACATGGAACCCCTGATGTCGCTGCGTCTTCCGGCAGTGAGCATCTTACCGGTCAGCCATCACTCCAGGGTGAATGGCGGACAGTGGTGGGCTCTCGCGTGCCTGGCCGAAAGGCGAAGGTGGGATCTGGCCGCGTGGCAGCTGCCTTACCCCTTTCCAACAGGTACGGGGTGCTTCCTAGTGGTGATGACATCGTTTCCGAGCCACCACAGGATGCCTCGCCTGTTGGGCCAGTGGCCGATTCTCCGGCAAGGTCCCGACAGTCACAGAGGGCGGGCCTATTAGTTATAGGGAGCTCCAACGTTAGGCGGGTTATGGAGCCCCTCAGGAAAATAGCGGGTAGGTCGGGGAAGAATGCCAGTGTGCACTCGGTGTGCTTGCCGGGGGGTCTCGTCCGTAATGTGGAGGAGGCCCTTCCGGCAGCTATTGAACGCACTGGGTGTGACCGGCTGCAGATAGTAGCACATGTCGGAACGAATGACGCCTGCCGCTTGGGTTCTGAGGCCATCCTTGGTTCCTTCCGGTGGCTGGCTGATTTGGTGAAGACAACCAGCATCGCACGCGGAGTGCAAGCTGAGCTTAATATCTGCAGCATAGTGCCCAGAGTCGATCGCGGTCCTCTGGTTTGGAGCCGTGTGGAGGGTCTAAACCAGAGGCTCAGACGACTCTGCGACTATAATGGTTGCAAATTCATCGACCTCCGTTATTGGGTGGAGAACTGTAGGGCCCCCCTAGACAGGTCAGGCGTGCACTACACACCGGAAGCAGCTACTAGGGTAGCAGAGTACGTGTGGCGTGCACACGGGGGTTTTTTAGGTTAGAGGGACCCCCCCTTGGGCGAAACGATAAAATACCTGACGGCTTACCAGAGAGGACATTATCATCGTTGATAAAGAACGTCCGTCCTCAGAGACCAAAAACAGGAAAAGTTAACGTAATATTGGTAAACTGCAGGAGTATCCAGGGCAAGGTTCCTGAATTAGTATCTCTTATTGAAGGAAATAGTGCGCATATAGTATTAGGAACGGAAAGTTGGTTAAAACCGGAAGTGAACAGTAACGAAATCCTAGACACAGAATGGAATATATACCGCAAGGATAGGATAAACGCCAATGGTGGAGGAGTATTTATAGCAGTAAAGAATTCAATAATATCCAGTGATGTTATTACCGAATGCGAATGTGAAATAATCTGGGTTAAGCTAAGTATCAAAGGTGGGTCAGATATGATAGTCGGATGCTTCTATAGACCACCTGCATCAGCAACCGTAGTAGTTGAGCGCCTCAGAGAGAACCTGCAGAACGTCGTGAAGAAGTTTTGTGATCATACTATTGTAATAGGGGGAGACTTCAATCTACCAGGTATAGAATGGGATAGTCACACAATCAGAACTGGAGCCAGGGACAGAGACTCTTGTGACATTATCCTGACTGCCTTGTCCGAGAATTACTTCGAGCAGATAGTTAGAGAACCAACTCGTGAAGCTAACGTTTTAGACCTCATAGCAACAAATAGACCGGAACTTTTCGACTCCGTGAATGTAGAAGAGGGTATCAGTGATCATAAGTCAGTGGTTGCATCAATGACTACAAGTGTAATAAGAAATGCCAAGAAAGGAAGGAAAATATATTTGCTTAACAAGAGTGATAGGGCACAAATCGCAGAATATCTGAGTGACCACCATCAAACGTTCATTTCTGAGGAAGAGGATGTGGAACAAAAATGGAAAAAATTCAGAAACATCGTCCAGTACGCCTTAGATAAGTTCGTACCGACTAAGGTCCAAAGCGAGGGGAAAGATCCACCGTGGTATAACAATCATGTACGAAAGGTACTACGGAAACAAAGAAAGCTTCATCATAGGTTTAAGAGTAGTCGAATCATAGCTGATAAGGAAAAGCTGAACGAAGCGAAAAAGAGCGTAAAGAGAGCAATGAGAGAAGCATTCAACGAATTCGAACATAAAACATTGGCAAACAATCTAAACAAGAACCCTAAAAAGTTTTGGTCATATGTAAAATCGGTAAGCGGATCTAAATCCCCTATTCAGTCACTCGTTGACCACGATGGCACCGAAACAGAGGACGACCGAAGAAAGGCAGAAATACTGAATTCAGTGTTCCGAAACTGTTTCACTGCGGAAAATCGTAACACGGTCCCTGACTTCAGCCGTCGCACGGACGCCAAAATGGAAAATATTGAAATAAACGATATCGGAATTGAAAAACAACTGCTATCACTTAGTAGCGGAAAAGCATCCGGACCAGACGAGATACCCTTAATATTCTACAGTGATTATGCTAAAGAACTTGCCCCCTTTCTATCAGCAATTTATCGTAGATCGCTGGAAGAACGTAAAGTACCTAGCGACTGGAAGAAAGCGCAGGTCGTTCCCATTTTCAAGAAGGGTCATAAATCAGATGCGAATAATTATAGGCCTATTTCGCTTACGTCAATCTGTTGTAGAATAATGGAACATGTTTTGTGTTCTCGTATTATGACGTTCTTAGATAATACAAATCTCCTTCATCATAACCAACATGGATTCCGCAAACAGAGATCATGTGAAACTCAGCTCGCCCTATTTGCCCAAGAAATTCACAGTGCCGTAGACACTGGCGAGCAGATTGATGCCGTATTCCTGGACTTCAGGAAGGCATTTGATACGGTTCCGCACTTACGTTTAATGAAAAAAAATACGAGCTTACGGAATATCGGACCAGGTTTGTGATTGGATTCAGGATTTCCTAGAAGAAAGAACACAACATGTCATTCTTAACGGTTCAAAATCTGCAGATGTAGAGGTAATTTCGGGAGTACCGCAAGGAAGCGTGATAGGACCTTTATTGTTTACAATATACATAAATGACTTAGTTGACAACATCGGTAGCTCCGTGAGGCTATTTGCAGATGACACGGTTGTCTACAAGAAAGTAGCAACATCAGAAGACTCGTACGTACTCCAGGAAGACCTGCAGAGGATTAATGCATGGTGCGACAGCTGGCAGCTTTTCCTAAACGTAGATAAATGTAATATAATGCGCATACATAGGGGCAGAAATCCATTCCAGTACGATTATGCCATAGGTGGTAAATCATTGGAAGCGGTAACGACCGTAAAATACTTAGGAGTTACTATCCGGAGCGATCTGAAGTGGAATGATCACATAAAACAAATAGTGGGAAAAGCAGGCGCCAGGTTGAGATTCATAGGAAGAATTCTAAGAAAATGTGACTCATCGACGAAAGAAGTAGCTTACAAAACGCTTGTTCGTCCGATTCTTGAGTATTGCTCATCAGTATGGGACCCTTACCAGGTTGGATTAATAGAAGAGATAGACATGATCCAGCGAAAAGCAGCGCGATTCGTCATGGGGACATTTAGTCAGCGCGAGAGCGTTACGGAGATGCTGAACAAGCTCCAGTGGCGGACACTTCAAGAAAGGCGTTACGCAATACGGAGAGGTTTATTATCGAAATTACAAGAGAGCACATTCCGGGAAGAGATGGGCAACATATTACTACCGCCCACATATATCTCGCGTAATGATCACAACGAAAAGATCCGAGAAATTAGAGCAAATACGGAGACTTACAAGCAGTCGTTCTTCCCACGCACAATTCGTGAATGGAACAGGGAAGGGGGGATCAGATAGTGGTACAATAAGTACCCTCCGCCACACACCGTAAGGTGGCTCGCGGAGTATAGATGTAGATGTAGATGTAGATGTAACACAGGAGCTGCAATATCGTATTTATCCGCCGACACCGGGCAAGCGACTTTCAAGTAAAGTGTCTCACCTGTTCACGAATATACATATTGGACGTACGAGTACAGGTTGTAGATGCATGGTTAACGATTTATGGAAGTTTGGGTCTGGCCGTGAGTCGCGTAAGGATAGCCTACCGGTAAGGCGACCGTTAGCGAGAAGTGGGAAATCCGGGTTCTAGTCCCTTTCCTGCACAGATTTTTATTGCTGTCATTTCATTCTACAGTTGATGGTTATCCATACTCGCAATTCCGAATACAGTTAATATAAGATAAATGTACGTGAAAAACAATGAAAATCAAACAATAAACAACGATAACCAATCCAGTCCCTATAGAGTTTGACAATTTGGAAAAACTGAGACGAATTTTGGAACTAGGAATCACAAAAGAAAATAGTCAGGCATATGGAACCACATAATATTCGTACAAACACACAGACAGGACAACGCGACAATGCTTGATGATGGAATCATAATGCTCGTTGCTCACGGTGCAAAAAGGGTATAAGCATCTTTATCGCGGTCACCATTGTCACAAGGATTCTACACAGTTCAATCACGTTAATGTAATCACCTCCTATATTCGACGTCAATGTGCAATAACCGCTCACAGACAGCGCTGGAGCTCTGTTAGTGGAAAGCAGTGCAGATGTTGTCTTAATGCGGAAACGGGGCGATTTATCTGACGTCCAAAAGGGCATGGTCGTTGGCTTTTGGGCCAAGAGTAGAAGCGTTTCCGAACGGCAGAATCTGTAAAGTGTTGGCAAGCTGCCGAGATTAAATATACAGTGCATAGCAAAATGGTTCAAATGTCTCTGAGCACTATGAAACTATCTGAGGTCATCAGTCCCCTAGTTAGGTTTAAACAGTTCCCTTAAACCTAACTAACCTAAGGACAACACACACATCCATGCCCAAGGCAGAATTCTAACCTGCGACCGTTGCAGCAGCGCGGTTCCCGACTGAAGCGCCTAGAACCGCTCGGCCACATCGACCGGCTAACTGTGATGGAGCGCGGGCCATGAGCGATAGGTACGATGTTGCAGTACCTGTGTCATTCTGATTACTATGTAAAGTTCCATTGGACATGCATTCACGTCGAAAGGAACTTTGCATCGTAATGAGAATAAGACAGGCGCTGAAATATCGTATTCATCTGCCGATACCGGGGAAGCGTCTTTCAAGTAAAACGTCTGACCTGTACGGGAATACATATAATGGATGTACGAGTACAGGTCGCAGACGGATGGTTGGCGACATATGGAAGTTTGGGTTGGTCGTGAATCGTGCACGGATAGCCAGATGTGTACGGCGTTATATATTAAACGAATCACCTACTTGTTGGACAAGGAACCTCTCAGCGTAACCAGGTGGCTCTTCCGAACCTTACAACCCACCCATTGATGTAGGTAAAATGCATTACAAACTACGACATGTCAAGCAGTTTTTTCTTGAAGTAAGCTATATAGATGGAAACTATCTCACGCAGGATTTACCGACGATGCACCTGTTATTAAAAAGATGGACGTTGTAACCTCCCCACAGAAATAATATAAAAATAAAAATGAACCATGTGTAACCTCCCCACGGAAATATTATAATTAAAATGTGAACCAAGTGTAACCTCCCCACAGAAATATTTAAAATTAAAATATGAACCAAGTGTGACCTCCCCACAGAAATAAGAATTAAATGAATTTTAAATATTGTAACCTCTGAACAAAATTGGTTCCCATTTATAATCCCTGTGCAGAAATGCATTCACATTTAATGCACCCACAAAATTCTTTTCTCATTTAATGTTAAGTTCGAAACAGAAAAATTCCTAAACACCAAAATAATAAAAAAATTCAGTAACCTGGTAAATTTTATGACGACAGCAGCGCTGCGCCACGGCCCTGTACTCTGAATAAAAAAAGCAAAAAAATTCTTACCTCAATAAAAAACTGCGAATATATCTGCTCTTACATACAAAAATTTTCGGCACAGCTCCGTGCAATGCTGGCGTATGCTTGGTGATTCGTGAAAGGAATAATTATTCATTGGGTAAACTCTTGAAATTGAATGCCTCTTTTTTTTAAAAAAAATTACTTTATATTATAAAAATTATTATTAGGGCATTTTTTGAAAGAAATTGGATGATATTTAATATACATTACTAGATATGCGCAATGCTGCTTCTTCACCTTCTACAATAACACTCATCCTCCAGAGTCCCGACCAGGGCAGACTGCAGACAAGCGCAGACACGCGCCGACTACTGCCGACTACCGCCGACTCACGCAGACTACTACTGACTACTGTCGACTACTGCCAACTAACTACAAGCAACAACTAACTACATACTGCTCTGTGGTCAGAGACTCTCCTAAGTCTTGCCTGTTGCAGGCAGCCCATGTAGCGCATACCTCTTACAACGTCTCCAACAGTCCAGAATCCCACTGAACTTAAATACCCGAGAGTTCATTGGAAAGCAGTTTGGGACAACGTAAATTTATCCGTCCACACTACTGAGGTGGCATCCACATGGTATAAAGTGGTAAACGATGTTATCCCCACTAATGAAAGGTTGCATAGAATCGGCTTATGTGACAGTGATAAATGCGCCATCGCTTCACTTGTGGTGGTCATCTCATTAACTGGAAATGGGTGCAGCAGAAGTTGGGCCTGATTATCCGCAGCAGCCCAGCCAGCCACTGCACCGACATCCTGCTGTGGCCGGACACGAAACATTTTCCCGCTACCAAGAACAACACCGTGATGTGGCTGTTAGGGCAGTGTGTGACATACACCATCATACACAATAGTGAAGATAATTTCATTAGTTTCGTGGCTTATATGAGAACGGCACATTGGAAGATAAAACGTTACCCATATGTCAGGACGATGTTTGGTAACATGTTAGACATAATTTTTGAAAAACAAGGCGTAGGGTAATTCTCGACGCCGGTAAGGGCACAAATCACATGCACGACGATGTAGTGGAAAAATACACAACAAGCAAGGGGATACACCTGTTCCCAGGATGGCTCCCAACTTCTCAACGGTGTTTATTAACTTCTTTATGACGTTTTCCTTAATTTAAGTTGCCTGTGAATGTCTTTGTTATTAGTTTGTATGCTCCAAATGACTTTCTGTGAAGAGTTTGGACGGTTGTGAATCAATTAACGGAACTGCAATTCTAGTTAAGACAGTCAACTACTTTTTTTTTTAATTCTCTTTAATATGTTTGCGTTTTAGATCTATGTCTCTGTCTCCACTGAAGATGCTATTGTCAGTTTAAAAATTTTGTTATGTCTTATAAGCTTAGAAATGGCACTAAGTGTGGTGTCACCGCCAGACACCACACTTGCTAGGTGGTAGCCTTTAAATCGGCCGCGGTCCGTTAGTATACGTCGGACCCGCGTGTCGCCACTATCAGTGATTGCAGACCGAGCGCCGCCACACGGCAGATCTAGTCTAGAGAGACTCCCTAGCACTCGCCCCAGTTGTAAACCGACTTTGCTAGCGATGGTTCACTGACAAAATACGCTCTCATTTGCAACCAGGGGAGAGCTTTATGATCTGGGGAATGTTTTCTTGGCTTTCCCTGGATCATCTCATTCTGAAAAGCACAACAGGTCAACAAGGGTACGCATCTATCCGTAGCGACTATGTTCACCCCTACATGCATTTTTTCCCCAGCACGATGGCGTTTACCAGCAGGAGGGTGCAACGCGTCGCAAAGCTCGTAATGTATGTGCTTGGTTAGAATACAACCAGGACGAGCTTGTATTGTATTGTATTGTATGTTAACCGGGGACCTAGACGCGACGGAGAGGCTCCGTCGCCGCCGCAGCCGCAGTGGTTCGTAACTCCACGACGACTACCGCAGTCCACTTCACCCCTCCGCCGCCCCACACCGAACCCAGGGTTATTGTGCGGTTCGGCCCCCGGTGGACCCCCCAGGGAACGTCTCACACCAGACGAGTGTAACCCCTATGTTTGCGTGGTAGAGTAATGATGGTGTACGCGTACGTGGATAACTTGTTTGCGCAGCAATCGCCGACATAGTGTAGCTGAGGCGGAATAAGGGGACCAGCCCGCATTCGCCGAGGCAGATGGAAAACCGCCTAAAAACCATCCACAGACTGGCCGGCTCACCGGACCTCGACACAAATCCGCCGGGCGGATTCGTGCTGAGGACCGACGCTCCTTCCCGCCTGGAAAGGACGAGCTTACTGCACTCCCCTGCCCACTGAACTCCTGGTATTTAAACCCAGTCGAGAATCTACAGAACCACGTCGATACGGCTGTTTGCGCCACGGATTCTCAACCGAGAAACCTAGCGCCGCTGACAACGGCACAGGAGTCAACATGGCTCCACATCCTTTTCGGTACCTTTCAGAACCTCACTACCGAGCACGGGGTACCGGGTTCAATTCCCGGCGGGATCAGGAATTTTCACCTACCTCGAGATGACTGGGCGTTTGTGTTGCCCTCATCATTTCATCATCATTCATGAAAGTGGCGTGACTGGGCTGAGCAAAGGCTGGGAATTCGTCCAGGGCTCTGATAACTGCGCAGTTGAGCGCCCCACAAACCAAACATCATCATCATCAGAACCTCACTGACTCTCTTCCTGCACGCCTCGCACCTGTCCGCGCTGCAAAATGTGGTTATTCATGCTTTTGGCAGGTGCTAACATTAATGTAACTCGACACTGTACCGAGAAACGTGTTGACTAAAGCTGACTGGATCTATCCTTGGCTGCTACTATAAGTGATGGAAGCCAAACGTGAACAACGAAAGTGGCGGTAACTTCCGCACTACTGATACTAATTAAAAGAAATTCACAAAGCACTGCAACGAAATTGGCCATCGAGATCATTGCTCCGTGCTTTTGAAAACAGACGCAGCGTACAAGTCTGTGTCCTCCTATAGAAAAAGGTTCCTGCAGGTAACTTGACAAGGCGTGGCAATGCAACGGTTCCTGCTGCTTTCGGATGGATGTGCAGCTCTACCTCCTCGTGCTCAAGTTGATGCATCTGTTGTGATGTCAGTTCCTAGCAAAGATATAAAGTATATATAGAGAGACTGTGACACGTTGTACAGAAACGAACAATGGGGACAGAAACTCGCTCGCCTGGATACCACACGTCCTGGCGTGTGGCAGCTGGCCAGACACTTCACCAGGGAGAAACATTACATTCCCACGTTACAAGGACCAGACGGCCCAGCCTACTCCGCGACGGAGAAGGCAGAGCTTATGGCCACAACACTTGCAGCGTCTTTCATGCCGAATCTGGTTCCTTCAGACCCAGCATTCACACTTGAAACGGACCAGGAGGTTACACGACTTGTAGCCCAGCCCTCGCGCGACGAAGTAAGACGTACTAGCACAAATGAAGTCACATGGGCTATCAAGCACACCAACGCTAGAAAAGCCCCTGGACCTGATGGCATTCAAAACCGTGTCCTCCAGGAGTTCACGGATAAAGCCGTAGAATACCTCACACACCTAACGAATGCCATCCTGACACACCAACACTTCCCTGACTTTTGGAAGGCGGCCAAGGTCCTGATGTTCAGGAAGCCAGGGAAAGACCACTCCCTCCCACAAAATTACCGACCCATCAGTCTGCTGTGCTCGCTCAGCAAGATTGTTGAGAAGGTAATACTAAAACGTATCACTAGGCATTGCATCGCCAACGACACCCTAAGACCGGAGCAATTCGGCTTTAGGAATCACCACTCGACAACACAACAACTCCTCCGCGTAGTCGAACATATAACACACGGCTACAACATGAACAAAGCCACAGGGGCCGTGTTCCTAGACATCGAAAAGGCTTTCTATCGTCTTTGGCACAACGGACTCATACGCAAACTAAGCGAAGCTGGTTTTCCGGACGGACTCGTACGTCTCATACACTCATACCTCACGAACAGATGTTTCAACACTAACGTGCAGGATAAACAATCAACACAACACGGTATCCAAGCTGGAGTACCCCAAGGAAGCATCCTAGGGCCCATCTTGTTTAACCTGTACATTTATGACTTCCCAGCGACACGAAACACGACGTTAGCCGTCTACGCTACCTCCAGATGAGCGCGTATTAATGGTTAATCCTAACCAGACGTACGCAAACATCGCAGTACCCACATCCGGCGACACCTCACTTTAGTGAATACTAACCCTTATGCAGAGATGGCAGTAGACCTTTTGTGTTGGCCATCATGCCGTTGTGGGCGTGGAGGGGCTCCACCTCTATAAAAAAAAAAAAAAAAAAAGTTGTACAGCGCTCCCTACGGTGCCACACTGTATTACTATTCGCCATTCTTGCGGATGTCATTGCGTACGACTGACTGTCATGACAAACAAAGTACTGCTGCGTGCAACTGGTGTTCGGAAATTGGTCATGTGGGTTCAGTTACTTGCTGTGTGGCGATATCTTCGTCGTGACTGCCAAATTTACGAAAGCGTTGTTAAGGATTCAATGCCAGCTAAATATTTGTGACAAGCAAGACTATAAACTTGTTCAAGTTTTGCACTTAGGTTCCTTTCTAGTCACACTGTGGGAAATCGCAACAAATTCGAAAATAAACCGCCACGTATTTGTGACATGCAAGAATATGAATGTCTTTGCTGCCCATTTCATTAGCAGCAATTAGATTAGATACCTGCCTAACCACACCCTTTGATGTCGCGAAATATTCTGAAGAAAACGATCAAATATTTGTGACAAGAAAGAATACAAATGTTCCACAAGCTGCGAAATTGTCGCGGATAAAACAATGACCCGTATATAGAATAAATTTTCTTTAACTTACGCCTATGGTCACAAACGTTTTGTTCACGGATTACCGGTTTCGGTCTATAATGATCATCTTCAGATCTGCAGCAAAAAATATGGGAAAAACATAAATACACTCGCAGATTGTCTACAGCTTAAAAACAATAAATAGACCATAATGAAAAGTAGTATGTGCATTTGTGCGCTTCAAGTATGAAGAAACATACCTGTGTTTTATAAAACCAGTGTCCTACTGTACTGCAGCCATAGTGGCATCGTCAAATGTTAAATTAAAATCAGTACCAGCATCGTCAAATATATAAAAATAACAGCGTCTGCACGAGTCATGTTGTCAGTAGCACTACTGCTCAAAACAAGCCGTCCTACAGTAGCCACAAGATGTTTGTGTCGCAAGTTCACCAGATGTCGCTACTGTAGGCATACACAAGTTTTCAGTGATTAATTGAACAGCGTGAAGTAAAGGGGGGATACAATCGTTGAGGTATGTAATGAGCTTATAAGGTATAAAACGTATTACAGTGATAAAAAGCAATGAAATAGAACACGACAAAAGTCAGATTGTTAAAAAGAGGAAGAGTTACGTGACAGTAATTGACGTATGCTCAAGTGCCAATATTCTAGAAAATGACATAAGTAATAAACATCGTTCATAGAGCAGAAAATAATATAAAAACTATAAAAAAATAGCTAAAGAAGCCACAATAAAAGAAAACATAGTGCTGCACGTAAGTGTTTATTGCTGGTTGTTTCACTCGCAGTAGCATCATCTACTGTTTTTTTAAAATCCGAATGAAGTCATAAAATCGAAGAAACTCATTCCTGATAGAGCACGCTCTTATACGCAGATAACATGGAACGTTGCAGAATATAATTCTCTTATATGAATAAGAAAACCCTGAACCCGAATATGGAAAGAAAGCATGTACCACGACACGAACATACTTTCTTCGACTCCCTTGCTGCACGTTTCTAACCGCATGACAACAGCGATCGGTTACAGTTTAGAAAATTATTATCGTTCGTGTTATACTCTTCTAAAGACTTTTACAGTTGATGTGTCCTTAACTGACGTTTAATTATAACAAATCGTACCTACAGTGACGTGTTTGTGATAAATCTTCAATGAGCCAACGCCCTGAAACACGTTACTGTGGTAACAAGCAAGTTACAACACTGAAACAACGAAATACGATGAATTCTCTCAAAATTAACGAGGCGTGGAACCACGTGACTGATTTTCGATTTCAGAGGAACGCCAGTCGAAAACGGTTTGACTTCCTCATTTTAGCCACTCATCATTCTTTGGTTGTTTTAAAAGCGAAATAGGACTTATAAAGGTTTGAAATTACCGAATTTCTTTGCGAAATCGTGCATAAAGTTTGCGCAGTGTATAACTGCAAGCGCAAAAGCAGTAAAAGTACGAATATATCTCATTTCATGTACATACTGTTTAAAAATATTATCTGTTGGTCGTTTCGTTCATTTGTGCTACACATCAGCATAGAAAGGACTTTCACGTGTTTAACCTTTCGCGAATATGTGAACTTATTACTTTAGGCTAGGTTTCGTAATTGCCTTAGGCACTATCACACAGCACGTTCCTTTGTTTTGACTTCCAAGAACATGGTTGAGGTTTGTTGAGTTTGCTTTACTTTGATCGATGAGTTGCCTCTCTTCAGTATCCTATCTCTTTGGGTCCTTGAACGTCGACGTGGCTACAGCTTGAATCTGAAAATAACGGCTTGTAACATTATGTGATTGCCTTATCATTTAAATCATTCACTAATCGAGCAGTCACTCGGCAACAGCTACAGTTAGCAAATTATGTTGTGAGAATGTAAAAGGTGAACGACCTGTGACGTAACGTGTTTATTGTCGAAGCGCCGTCAAAGATGCACTGAGTTACTGACTTTGAAAACCGCGGAGCGAAAAACGGGCAGAAGAAGAACACTTTTACACATTCTTTTGATGTACGAGATATTCTCGATGAACAGTTACTCAGTTACCCATTCTTCTCTTGTCTCCTGTAACTTGTGTCGGACGCGCATGTCTTGCCGCCGTATTATTATTGTTAAAAATAATATTATTTTAGTGTAAAGTAAAAGTGCAATACTAAAAGTGCAATACTGCACAGCAGTAGATTTATTGTGCGTCGTGTATGTGAAAACGTCAAAGGAATTATTTTCATTACGAGAAGTGCCAGTCAAAATGGCATCCATGTTCAATCCTTCATTGCAGTGTAAGTTAAATGGAACTCGTGTATGGACTGTTTATTTATTATAGAATCTATGTCTCACTCTTTCATGAATTTATTTAATTTTCTATATGTTTCTGCCAAATAGAGAGTTCACAGTCATGAATTCTTTCGTCGAGATCGGACGGAAGTTGCATGCGGCGAAATATTTTCTCTGCGCCATATTCTACTGGGAAATGCATGATAAACTACGGTCCCTTAGGAAATTCATGTTGAGCTATCCAAAAATAATTATATTTTGAATAGGCATTTACTCTCCTCTGCAATGCAACTTCCGACTGATCAGACGATCCAACAAGAGACAGCCGCACACGGTCGGCGTTCGCAAATATATTTCCACCGCTGATTATAGCTATATGTTACAGCACAAAAGTAAACATATTGTTATAATTAGCGGCTACGAACGGGGACACTTATAACTGTATGTTTATGTATACACATTACGTAAACATGTCTTATAGGCTCCTCAGCTTCTATAGAACTTCGCTATCTCTGAATTTACTGAATTAAATGATTGGCAAACGTGAAAACTGTTCCATCCTTACCATTGGATAGCTATCTACTCAGGAAGCACATTAACAGGTTTGCTTTCTTCTGAATGTTCGACTCAGATAACGAACAGGGTATTACTGTATTTTTCTTTTCAAGAAAACTCTATTTCCACTGAGGATGTAACTCCTTCGGTTTTGCTTAAGTACCTTGGTAGGTAAAAGAAATTGTCGGTGCTGTCAGTACTGTAGTATTGAGCATAAACCAAAATATTCGCCTCACTGACACATGGGATGTATAGTTCCAATATCTCCAGTCTTTTATGAAATACAAGTAACCCCGCTTCCCCTTCTATTCTTTAAATAATGGAACTCCCATGTATAAAACATCATTAGCGCGTACGTTCAATGAGTTGGGTGGATACTGTTTGCAAAATGTGTTGCGAATAAGAGTTAGTAGTAACGAAGTAATAAATTAAATCGTTGCGCCCGATGCCGAAGTTTTACAACATGGACAGCGAAAATGTAGTAGCGGATAAACATTTTTCCTTCCATTATTTTGACTGACTCGTCCCTTAGGTATTCGCTCAGCGGTTTCCGAGGAAAATCGGTCTGAACATGATGTGTTGGCAGAAGAGCCAACACCGTGTTGCTAGAGGAGGCCGAAATGCACGCGTTAAAGCTCACGCAGGCTGGCGTGAGGTCTGGAACTGTTAAGGGAATTATAGTAGCAAATAAAGTACGTAGTTGATGTAATACTTAACTTTAATCCATAATTGGAGAACATCGCTCTTGATGATACATTAAGTACAATCTCAATATAAACTGGTAATGGCGCCTTGCTAGGTCGTAGCAAATGACGTAGCTGAAGGCTATGCTAACTATCGTCTCGGCAAATGAGAGCGTATTTGTCAGTGTAGCTTCGCTAGCAAAGTCGGCTGTACAACTGGGGCGAGTGCTAGGAAGTATCTCTAGACCTGCCGTGTGGCGGCGCTCGGTCTGCAATCACTGACAGTGGCGACAGGCGGGTCCGTCGTATACTAGCGGACCGCGGCCGATTTAATGGCTACCACCTAGCAAGTGTGGTGTCTGGCGGTGACACCACAGAACAACTAAGCGTGATTCATATAAACGCACTGTTGAATCAGCTATCGCCAAGGCTGCGTGGTTTAGAGGATGAACACCCAACTAATAACCGGGCGGTCCGTGTTCGACTTTCGGGCCGGACGTTCAGTTGCTTTCTTTTACTTTGTGTTCTACTACCTGAGGTTCCCGGCTTCGCTCATGGAGTTGCACCAGGTTTGGTATTAGTTAGGATAAAAGGATAAACTTTTTAAGTGTAAGAGGTGAAATTTTTTTTATTGAAAACTTATTTTAACTATTTACAATACTTTTTTTACAAACAATATTTCTTATTGTGTTTTCGGGGTCGTGTACATGTACAAATTTTTCGAATTTCCTACTAGAGAGTTCGTATGTTTGACCGTGAGGGAAGCGTATGTCTTTATGGTTGGTGACGCAATATTTTAAAGTTTGTCCTTGCGCTTTCTTAATTGTAGAACTGTAGGCTAATTTGATTGAAAATTGCAGTCTGGAAAAAAATAGTTCAAACGGCTCTGAGCACTATGGGACTTAACATCTATGGTCATCAGTCCCCGAGAACTTAGAACTACTTAAACCTAACTAACCTAAGGACAGCACACAACACCCAGTCATCACGAGGCAGAGAAAATCCCTGACCCCGCCGGGAATCGATCCCGGGAACCCGCGCGGGGTTAGCGAGAACGCTACCGCACGACCACGAGATGCGGACGTTAAGTTGGAATCGCAGTTCAGTAGAGATAAGTGGTATTCTGGGAATAAATAATGCGTGTCCCTTGTACTTTCCAGTCATAAGCTCGGCTTCGATGATGTTACTCGATAGCTATTTGACGATCATCTTTGTTCCGTTACACAGTTTTGATGAGTTGACATTTCTGAGTACTATGATGAGAGATTCAATTTTAAGTCGAAGGCAGTGTAATGCCATTCCTGGTATTGCAAAGAGTTTACAAATTCTGTAGGGAAGTTAACGCTTTCTTCGGCGTTTATCACTGCGTCGATCGATTTGTATATTCTCTCTTCACACGGAATTTTCTTTTGAATATTTCAGTTGATATCGTCGATAATATTATTTTTAGTTTCAAAATTGCCCTTTCAAATAGCCAGTCCGGATTGGTATAGTTGTGAACAATGTTTGGATAAATTTGGTCGTTGGGTTCGTTTTCACCATTGGTTATGCTGCAGACATCACTGTTGAGTTTAATGAAGCCGGTCGTCAGGTCAGTAGTGTAGTAACCACAACCAACAGCGGGAACGCCTTGGGCTGCGGATCGGAGCCACCTTGCGGGGAAGCCGCCGGCGGTGAAGCACGCACCACCGGGTAAACACAGGACGAGTCAGACGACAGACCAACGACAACTGACAACAACCGAACACGACCGACTATGAGCGACACAACAAGGAAGAGATAAACAACGGAGGCTTGTGGAAACCACACCACCAAACACCAATCGTAAATCCACTCGGAACCAGAGCCAGGCAAATGTCAACAACGAGCAAAGACCAGAACGCAGTACCGCCGAGATAGAAACGAAATCCAGAGCGAGTACCAGACTGGCTGGACTAGATTTTTTTTTCTTTATTGTTATTTTGAAACCTGTGTACAGGCAGGCCAGCAGCAGCATACTACGCCGCTCTTGGGCCTCAGAGAAACACAAAAGATACAAATGAAGACATTTAGAGAAATAAATACGGTGGACATATAAACGAAGACAAACACTTCTTAAAATACATGGAGCCGTTCACAGGCGTAGAGTCCAAGATAAAATTTGTTCAGACACTTGGACAGAGACGAATATTGGCACACGTGAACGTAGGTGCACAAAAACGAATAACACTGAACCACTGAAGCACAAAACGACGACACACACAAGACACGAGGCGCTGATCTCCAGCGCGCGAATGTTCACTAACCATGTACGAGTCCGGGGACCTGCCAAGAGAGGAGGAAGGGGGGTGGGAGAGGGAGAGGGGAGAGCAGATGCCAGGGGGGTGGAGATAGGGGGAAGGGAGGAAGGGGGAGGGGAAGCCCGGGGGAAGAGGGGAGGAGGGAGGGGACGGGGGAAGAGGAAAGAGTAGGGAAGGGAAGAGAAGGGAGGGAGGGTGCCTAAAGGAAAGGACACAGGAACTGGGAGGGGGGGATCAAAGTTGATAGGAGGGGTAGATGGAGGGGAGGAGGACATCATCAGGGAGGGGTAGCTGGCGGAAGCCACCTTGGGAGAGGGTAAGGAGGGTGGAGAGATGGAGACCGAGTGGGACGTGGGAATACAGGCGCGGCAGCAGGCGGGGGTGGGAAAGGATTGGTGAGACAAGCGGATGAGGAGGATCGAGTTTGCGGGAGGTGTACAGGATCCGTATCCTTTCAAGGAAATGAGGAGGTGGGGGAAGGGGATGAGATCATACAGGATCCGCGTGGGGGAGGGGAGACAGATGCGATAGGCGAGGCGGAGAGCATGGCGATCAAGGATTTGGAGGGATCTGTAAAAGGTAGGGGGGGGGCGGAGATCCAAGCTGGATGGGCATAACAAAGGATAGGGTGGATGAGGGAGTTATAGGTGTGGAGGATGGTGGAGGGGTCCAGACCCCACGTACGGCCGGAAAGGAGCTTGAGGAGACATAGTCGGGAGCATGCCTTGGCTTGGATTGTCCGGAGATGGGGAGTCCAGGAGAGGCGACGGTCGAGGGTGACGCCAAGGTACTTAAGGGTGGGAGTGAGGGCGATAGGACGGCCATAGATGGTGAGATAGAAATCAAGGAGGCGGAAGGAAGGGGTGGTTTTGCCTACAATAATCGCCTGGGTTTTTGAGGGATTGACCTTGAGCAACCACTGGTTGCACCAAGCGGTGAACCGGTCAAGATGGGATTGGAGAAGGTGTTGGGAGCGCTGCAGGGTGGGGGCAAGGGCAAGGAAGGCGGTGTCATCGGCAAACTGGAGGAGGTGGACGGAGGGGTGACGGCGGCGGCATGTCCGCCGTATACAAAAGGTACAGAAGGGGGGGAGAGGACGGAGCCTTGGGGTACACCGGCGGAGGGGAAAAAGGTGTAGGAGTCGGTGTTATGAATGGTGGCGTAGGAAGGACGGTGGGAGAGAAAGGAGCCGATCAGACGGACGTAGTTAAAGGGAAGGGCGAAGATTTGGAGCTTGAAGAGGAGACCGGAATTCCATACGCGGTCATAAGCTCGTTCGAGGTCCAGGGAGAGGATGATTGCGGAGCGACGGGAATTAAGCTGGTCGGAAAGGAGATGAGTGATGTGAAGGAGAAGATCGTCGGAAGAGAAGGACGGCCGAAAGCCACACTGGGTAACGGGAAGGAGGCGGTGCTGGCGGAGATGCTGGTGGATGCGTCGGGTGAGGATAGATTCCAGGACCTTGCTGAAGACCAAGGTAAGGCTGATGGGATGGTAGGAGGAGACGGCGGGTGGCGGTTTGCCAGGTTTAAGGAACATCAGGATATGGGAGGTTTTCCACAGGTCGGGGTAGTAACCGGTGGACAGGACTACATTGTAGAGCCTGGCCAGGGTGGAGAGGAAAGAGACAGGAGCTTCACGAAGGTGATGGTAGGTGACACGATCGTGACCAGGAGCAGTGTTGCATTTCGTACGGAGTGTAGCAATGAGATCCTGTGTAGTGATAGGGGCATTGAGTTCCGTGTGTCCACTGTTGTCCAAGTACTGGAAACCAGGAGCGAGGGGAGAGACAGAGGTGTCAGTTCGATCGCGGACATCCGGGAAGAGGGAGTAATCGAACTGGGGATCATCGGGGAGCTGGACTAGAGCAGAGAGGGTCCATATATACGAAACTGGAGGGAGCGGCTATTGGCCACTGTCTGCATGTGGCTTAGCAGTGGCGCCCTCACTGCGCGAGAGCCGCTGTGCGGAATACCCTCCGCGGAGGCGGAGCCCTCTATGGGCTGACCACGTCCATTTGTTCTGCTGAGTGTTCGACTTCCGCTGCGGAAGGTACTAGAAGTAGGATATGTGCCTTCTCCTACTGAGCAAAATGTGCTGTTGTTTCGTCTTTCGATAGTTCAGCTGTCATATTTTCTGTTAGTAGCAGTATTTGTACGTATGGCCAGAGATGTTCCCGAACATTCTGGAGTCTTCCCGAATGTTCCAGACTATTTTCGAGTACTAGTAATAGTGTTCCATAGATTTAGTGTTTTGAATATCGTCAGAGAGAGTCCCTTTAGTCAGCTGTAGTGCCGGTACTGCCGGTGTCGCCGTAACTGCCGTCTGCTTCACATCTGCTGTGCAGAAAGCTACGTAAATTTAAGTATTAACTGTGTTTATCTTACTTGTCATTTCTTTTTCCGTGTGTTTTTGCTTTTATGAAGCTATAATTTTCGAGTGCTAGTAATAGTGTTCCATAGATTTCGTGTTTGTTTTGAATACAGTCCACAGACAGCTAGTGCTTATTTTCATTGTTTCCAACGAGAAGTGTCCAGTAACCACAGTTTAGTCATCTATCAGCTGCCTTTAGTGAATTAGTAGTCTAGTTAAAAACTGATTGCTTAACTCCCTACAGTAAATTTTTGATTTCTTAGGATGGACAGAATGTGTAACTGCTGTGTACGGACGCAGGAGGAGCTGGCCACTGTTCGCGAACAGCTGAACGTGCTGGTGGCCGCGGTCAGCCGTCTTCAGGCTGCTGCCTCGGAGTGTAGCGGCAGTGGGGAGTCTGGTGCGTCGCATGATACACCCCAGATGTTACATGCTTCACCCACTGTCCCTGCTGTCGAGACATCTTCGCGGGTACCGGGCGCGTTTGGGCCACCCTCTCCCTAAGGGGAGTGGCGGGTTCAGCGGCGTTCGCGTCGCACGAGGCGGAGGGTCAATGTGGAGGCCGGCCGTGTCGCTTCACCCGCTCAGCCTGTGAGTGGACATGTGGCTGCTCCTTCAGCAAGGTCCGATCAGGCACACGGGGGGAGGGGTTTATTGGGAGCTCCAATGTTAGGCGGGTGAAGGAGCCCCTTAGGGAAATAGCAGAAAGGTCGGGGAAGAAGGCCAGTGTTCACTCTGTCTGCTTGCCGGGGGATCTCATCCGAGATGTGGAGGAGGCCCTGCCGGCGGCGATAGAGTGCACTGGGTGCATACGACTGCAAATTGTTGTTCATTTCGGCGCCAATGTATCCTGCCGCTGGGTTCAGAGGTCATCCTCAGTTAATACAGGCGGTTGGCGGAGTTGATGAAGGCGGTAAGCCTCGCTCGCAGGGTGGAATCTGAGCTAACTATTTGTAGTGTCGTTCCCAGAACGATCGCGGTCCTCTGGTTTGGAGCTGAGTGGAAGGCTCGAGGCAGAGGCTCAGACGATTCTGCGGAGATCTGGGGTGCAAATTTCTCGACCTCCGCTATCGGGTGGAGAAATGTAGGGCCCCCTGAATAGGTCAGGCGTGCACTACACACAGGAAGCGGCTACAAGGGTAGCGGAGTACGTGTGGAGTGCACATGTGGGTTTTTTAGGTTAGAGAATTCCCTCCCCCAGGCCCGACAAGATGCCTCCTGAGACGCGACAAGATAGTAGTCGGCAAAACGCAACAGGAAGTGTCAATATTAATGTGGTAACAGTAAACTGCAGGTGCGTCTATAGAAAGGTCACAGAACTGCTCTCATTAATAACGGTCACAATGCCCACATAGTACTAGGAACGGAAAGTTGGCTGAAACCAGATGTATATAATAATGAAGTTCTAAACTCAGATTGGAATGTATACTGCAGAGACAGGCTGCACAGTGAAAAGGGAGGCGTGTTTATAGCGATAAAAAGTGCAATAGTATCGAAGAAAATTGACGGAGATTCGAAACGTGAAATAATTTGGGTGAAGGTCACGGTTAAAGCAGACTCAAACATGGTAATTGGATCCAGAATGAGGTTTTCACTCTGCAGCGGAGTGTGCGCTGATATGAAACTTCCTGACAGATTAAAACTGTGTGCTGGACCGAGACTCGAACTCGGGATCTTTGCCTTTCGCGGGCAAGTGCTTTACCAGAGGTCAGAGGTAGAGTGGTAGAGCACTTGCCCGCGAAAGGCAAAGGTCCCAAGTTCGAGTCTCGTTCCGGCACACAGTTTTAATCTGCCAGGAAGTTTCATGGTAACTGGATGTTTCTATGGGCCCCCTGGATCAGCTGCTGTTGTGGCAGAACACCTGAAGGAAAATTTGGAAAATATTTCGAGTAGGTTTCCCGACCATGTTATAATTTTGGGTGGAGATTTTAATTTACCAGATATAGAAAGGGAGACTGAAACGTTTATAACGGGTGGCAGTGACAAAGAATCCAGTGAAATTTTTTTAAGTGCATTATCTGAAAACTACCTTGAGCCGTTAAACAGAGAACCGACTCGTGGCAATAACATATTAGACTTTCTGGTGACAAACAGACCCGAACTATTTGAAACAGTTAACGCAGAACAGAGAATCAGGGATCATAAAGCGGTTACAGCATCAGTAATTTCAGCCGTAAATAGAAATATAAAAAAAGGTAGGAAGATTTTTCTGTTTAGCAAAAGTGAGAAAAAGCAGATTTCAGAGTACTTGACGGCTCCACACAAAAGTTTTATCTCAAGTACAGATAGTGTTGAGGATCAGTGGACAAAGATCAAAACCATAGTACAATATGCATCAGATGACTATGTGCCAAGCAAGGTCGTAAGAGATGGGAAAGAGCCACCGTGGTCAACAATCGAGTTAGAAAACTGCTACGGAAGCAAAGGGAACTTCACAGCAAACATAAACATAGCCAAAGCCTTGCAGACAAGCAAAAATTACACGAAGCGAAACGTAGTGAGAGGGGGGCTATGCGAGAGGTGTTCAACAAATTCGAAAGTCAAGTTCTGTGTACTGACTTGGCAAAAAATTCTAAGAAATTTTGGTCTTATGTCAAAACGGTAGGTGGATCAAAACAAAACGTCCAGACACTGTGTCCAAAATGGTACTGAAACGGAGGATGACAGATTAAAAGCCGAAATACTAAATGTCTTTTTCCAAAGCTGTTTCACAGAGGGAGATTGCACTGTAGTTCCTTCTCTAGATTGTTGCACAGATGACAAAATGGTAGATATCGAAATAGATGACAGATGGATAGAAAAACAATTAAAATCACTCAAAAGAAGAAAGGCCTCTGGACCTGATGGGGCGCCAGTTCGATTTTACACAGAGTACGCGAAGGAGCTTGCCCCCCCCCCCCCCCCCCCCTTTCTTGCAGCGGTGTACCGTAGGTCTCTAGAAGAGCGTAGCGTTCCAAAGGATTGGAAAAGGGCACAGGTCATCCGCGTTTTCAAGAAGGGACGTCGAATAGATTTGCAGAACTATAGACCTATATCTCTAACGTCGATCAGTTGCAGAATTTTGGAACACGTATTATGCTCGAGTATTATGACTTTTTTGGAGACTAGAAACCTACTCTGTAGGAATCAGCATGGGTTTCGAAAAAGACGATCGTGTGAAACCCAGCTCGCGCTGTTCGTTCATGAGACTCAGAGGGCCATATACATGGGTTCCCAGGTGTTTCTTGACTTCCGCAAGGTGTTTCATACAGTTCACCACAGTCGTTTAATGAACAAAGTTTGAAGATATGGACTATCAGACCAATTGTGTGATTGGATTGAAGAGTTCCTAGATAACAGAAAGCAGCATGTCATTCTCAATGGAGAGAAGTCTTCCGAAGTAAAAGTGATTTCAGGTGTGCCGCAGGGGAGTGTCATAGGACCGTTGCTATTCACAATATACTCGTACATAAATGACCTTGTGGATAGCATCGGAAGTTCACTGAGGCTTTTTGCGGACGATGCTGTGGTATATCGAGAGGTTGTAACAATGGAAAATTGTACTGAAATGCAGGAGGATCTGCAGCGAATTGACTCATGGTGCAGGGAATGGCAATTGAATCTCAATGAAGACAAGTGTACTGTGCTGCGAATACACAGAAAGAAAGATCCTTTATCATTTAGCTACAACATAGCAGGTCAGCAATTGGAAGAGTTAATTCCAAAGTATCTGGGAGTAGGCATTAGGAGTGATTTAAAATGGAATGACCATATAAAATTAATAGTCGGTAAAGCAGATTCCAGACTGAGATTCATTGGAAGAATCCTAAGGAAATGCAGTCCGAAAACGAAGGAAGTAGGTTACGGTACATTTGTTCGCACACTGCTTGAATACTGCTCACTGGTGTGGGATCCGAACCAGATAGGGTTGATAGAAGAGATAGAGAAGATCCAACGGAGAGCAGCGCGCTTCGTTACAGGATCATTTAGTAATCGCGAAAGCATTACGGAGATGATAGATAAACTCCAGTGGAAGACTCTGCAAGAGAGACGCTCAGTAGCTCGGTACGGGATTTTGTTGAAGTTTTGAAAACATACCTTCACCGAGGAGTCAAGCAGTATATTGCTCCCTCCTACGTATATCTCGCGAAGAGACCATGAGGATAAAATCAGAGAGATCATAGCCCACACAGAGACATACCGACAATCTTTCTTTCCACGAACAATACGAGACTGGAATAGAAGGGAGAACCGATAGAGATACACACACCGTCACGTGGCTTGCGGAGTATCGATGTAGATGTAGATGTGGATATCCGAACATTCCAGAACATCCAGGATCATTGTGGAATATCTTGGAACATTCTGGAACGCTCTCGAATGTTCTGTAATGTTCTCGAATACTCTAAATGTTCTGGAATATTCCAGAAATTTCTAGAGGGCTAAATTTCCCAGCCTTTATATCTTCAAAAGCGCGCCATTTAGGTAAAAACTGGAACCTTCTTCAGGGATGGATGATGGTGGACTATCACACCATATACACTCCTGGAAATGGAAAAAAGAACACATTGACACCGGTGTGTCAGACCCACCATACTTGCTCCGGACACTGCGAGAGGGCTGTACAAGCAATGATCACACGCACTGCACAGCGGACACACCAGGAACCGCGGTGTTGGCCGTCGAATGGCGCTAGCTGCGCAGCATTTGTGCACCGCCGCCGTCAGTGTCAGCCAGTTTGCCGTGGCATACGGAGCTCCATCGCAGTCTTTAACACTGGTAGCATGCCGCGACAGCGTGGACGTGAACCGTATGTGCAGTTGACGGACTTTGAGCGAGGGCGTATAGTGGGCATGCGGGAGGCCGGGTGGACGTACCGCCGAATTACTCAACACGTGGGGCGTGAGGTCTCCACAGTACATCGATGTTGTCGCCAGTGGTCGGCGGAAGGTGCACGTGCCCGTCGACCTGGGACCGGACCGCAGCGACGCACGGATGCACGCCAAGACCGTAGGATCCTACGCAGTGCCGTAGGGGACCGCACCGCCACTTCCCAGCAAATTAGGGACACTGTTGCTCCTGGGGTATCGGCGAGGACCATTCGCAACCGTGTCCATGAAGCTGGGCTACGGTTCCGCACACCGTTAGGCCGTCTTCCGCTCACGCCCCAACATCGTGCAGCCCGCCTCCAGTGGTGTCGCGACAGGCGTGAATGGAGGGACGAATGGAGACGTGTCGTCTTCAGCGATGAGAGTCGCTTCTGCCTTGGTGCCAATGATGGTTGTATGCGTGTTTGGCGCCGTGCAGGTGAGCGCCACAATCAGGACTGCATACGACCGAGGCACACAGGGCCAACACCCGGCATCATGGTGTGGGGAGCGATCTCCTACACTGGCCGTACACCACTGGTGATCGTCGAGGGGACACTGAATAGTGCACGGTACATCCAAACCGTCATCGAACCCATCGTTCTACCATTCCTAGACCGGCAAGGGAACTTGCTGTTCCAACAGGACAATGCACGTCCGCATGTATCCCGTGCCACCCAACGTGCTCTAGAAGGTGTAAGTCAACTACCCTGGCCAGCAAGATCTCCGGATCTGTCCCCCATTGAGCATGTTTGGGACTGGATGAAGCGTCGTCTCACGCGGTCTGCACGTCCAGCACGAACGCTGGTCCAACTGAGGCGCCAGGTGGAAATGGCATGGCAAGCCGTTCCACAGGACTACATCCAGCATCTCTACGATCGTCTCCATGGGAGAATAGCAGCCTGCATTGCTGCGAAAGGTGGATATACACTGTACTAGTGCCGACATTGTGCATGCTCTGTTGCCTGTGTCTATGTGCCTGTGGTTCTGTCAGTGTGATCATGTGATGTATCTGACCCCAGGAATGTGTCAATAAAGTTTCCCCTTCCTGGGACAATGAATTCACGGTGTTCTTATTTCAATTTCCAGGAGTGTAACTCCCTTGATCGTACCGGGACAAGTTTCTGTGATTTAGCAGCACGCACGTTGTACACTTCATTTTTAATGTATATTGATTACTGTCTAACGACGTATTATTCTTTTTTCCACGATTTTCTCAACTAATGTGTGGATTGGAACGCTATTAATCTTAATTATTTACAAGTATTTATTATAAAATTTTACAAAATGTGCAATATATTGTGATTGCGTTATTATTCGCTATCGGTGCGGTCGTCAGGAGAACAGCCCCTACATTCGTGCGGATGGTACTTATCGTAGAACCATGTGAAACATGCACTGTATTCACAGTATGCGCGTTGTATTATAAACGCAGTGTCCTCGCGCTGGCCGCGTTTTTTTTTACGACTATCACAGGGAAGCATACTTCTTGTTGACATTTAAAAAGGTGGGTCCTTGCTGTTTAAACAGGTGTCAGACCAGGATATTGCAACATGTTTGGAAGTATTGGTGTTCTTCATTGATCGAGGAATGTATCTTTCTGGACCCTTCCCTCTGGTTTTTCATTTAAAAAATGGTTCAAAGGGTTCAGAGCACTATGAGACTTAACAGCTGAGGTCATCAATCCCCTAGAACTTAGAACTACTTAAATCTAACTAACCTAAGGACATCACACACATCCATGCCCGAGGCAGGATTCGAACGTGCGACCGTAGCGGTCACGCGATTCCAGACTGAAGTGACTAGAACTGCTCGGCCGCATCGACCGGCGTTCATTAAAACAGGGACATTTTGCAAGCGCTTCACCAAATTTTCACCTGTCATTAGAAATACATGACACAAGGTTGATAGACAAGCGAACATTTCGGCGGTTATGAATTTGAGCGTGCGTGTCGCTTCTTCAGCCTTACTGCAATCGGTTTGTCCACCCGAGGTATCAATAAGGTATAAGGATTTTTCATTCCCCACGTAAGGACGAAGGACTGTTTCGAGATAGTTCCGGTAAAGACATTGCTGATATTCCTGGACTTTAAGGAAGTCGACAACATTTTCAATTTATCAAAATTTTCCGAAGTTTTATTTTTGATGACTGCCTTCTTAGGTTGTGGTCATCTATTTCAGCTTCTATGACATACAGGGCTACTGCATTTTTGCAACATGTATCTCTGTAGCATTCGTCATAAACCTCCACTAATTATTTAAGGGTGTGTGACAGGATTTCAAGTACAAGTAGTAAGTTACACATTATTACGGCAGGCCAAGTAACTTAAGTTGATCGCTGCACAACGCTTCAGAGTGACATAGGTACAAGACTCTATTTTTCGACATAGTCAACCACGTCTCTGAAAACAATGGCATGGACGTTCTACAAATCGTAAAATTCCTCGATAGTAGAAATCCGCACCTTAATCGCGGAGACATTCGTCAACCACTATATGAAAGTCCTCATCGCAGAGAAATCTCTTCACTTCCCTCACCCCTTCCCCCCAGATGTTCTTTCACCTTGGCGAAAATGTGGTAACCGCGTGGTGATAGACCTGGAACTCATGATCAGCGTCGCCCACGCCGGCGTGGCCTTGGTCAAATTGGTGGCCTCATTTTGCGACATTGCATATGGTCAGTACTCCACCAGAATTACACGGTGAATCTGTGTGGAGTGCAGGCGTTTTTCTCACAAGAACCGTACTGTTCCTCATACAGACGTGCTCAGATTACACTACTGGCCATTAAAATTGCTACACCAAGAAGAAATGCAGATGATAAACGGGTATTCATTGGACAAATATATTATACTAGAAGTGACATGTGATTACATTTTCACGCAATTTGGGTGCATAGATGCTGAGAAATCAGTACCCAGAACAGCAACCCCTGGCCGTAATAACGGCCTTGATACGCCTGGGCATTGAGTCAATCAGAGCTTGGACGGTATGTACAGGTACAACTGCCCATGCAGCTTCAACACGATACCACAGTTCATCAAGATTTGTGACTGGCTTATTGTGACGAGCAAGTTGCTCGGCCACCATTGACCAGACGTTTTCAATTGGTGAGAGATCTGGAGAATGTGCTGCCCAGGGCAGCAGTCGAATATTTTCTGTATCCCGTACAGGACCTTCAACATGCGGTCGTGCATTATCCTGCTGAAATGTAGGGTTTCACAGGGATCGAATGAAGGGTAGAACCACGGGTCGTAACAAATCTGAAATGTTACATCCACTGTTCACAGTGCCGTCAATGCGAACAAGAGGTGACCGAGACGTGTAACCATTGGAATCTCATACCATCACGCCGGGTGATACGCCAGTATGGCCATGACGAATACACGCTTCCAATGTGCGTTTGCCAAACACGGATGCGACCATCATGATGCTGTAAACAGAACCTGGATTCATCCGAAAAAATGATGTTTTGCCATTCGTGCACGCATTTTAAACGTTGAGTACACAATCGCAGGCGCTCCTGTCAGTGATGCAGCGTCAAGGGTAACCGCAGCCATGGGCTCCGATCTGATAGTCCATGCTGCTACAAATATCGTCGAACTGTTCGTGCAGATGGTTGTTGTCTTGCAAACGTCGCCATGTGTTGACTCAGGGATCGAGACGTGGCTGCACGATCCGTTACAGCCACGTGGATAAGATGCCTGTCATCTCGACTGCTAGTGATACGAGGCCGTTGGAATCCAGCACGGCGTTCCGTATTATCCTCCTGAACTCACCGATTCCATATTCTGCTAACATTCATTGGATCTCGACCAACGCGAGCAGCAATGTCGCGATACGATAAACCGCAATCGCGCTAAGCTACAATCCGACCTTTATCAAAGTCGGAAACGTGATGGTACGCATTCCTCCTCCTTACACGAGGCATCACAACAATGTTTCACCAGGCCACGCCGATCAACTGCTGTTTGTGTATGAGAAATCGGTTGGAAAATTTCCTCATGTCAGCACATTGTAGGTGTCGCCACCGGCGCCAGCCTTGTGTGAATGCTCTGAAAAGCTAATCATTTGCATATCACAGCATCTTCTTCCTGTCGGTTAAATTTCGCGTACGTAGCACGTCATCTTCGTGGTGTAGCAATTTTAATGGCCAGTAGTGTATTAGACTCAACAATTATTTTTTGTAGTCTGAAGTTTTCTGGTGTAAAAATAGGAGAGAAAAGTGTAATAATTGATTTGTTTTAATGGTTTGACTGATGCCACGAAATTTCCCTTCCAAGCAACTCACAGATCACTGAATTTTTGACAGGTGGTAAGACTTGTCATTTTCACAGCAAGAAATTGCCGACAGAATGAGAATATCGCAGAAAACTGTCAGAAGATTCAAACTTTCAGTGCAGAAAGGTGGTGAATACAAGCCAGACACTAGCAAAATGCGGACGTAAAAGAAAAATCAGTCCTAGAACAATGAGAAGACTTACAAAAATGGCAACAGTGAACCGTGAACGTACTTCTACAGACATTAGCCATCAGCTGAAAGGTTTGGGTGTTGATGTTTCACCTGTGACAGTGAGGAGGAGGCTGTTTGAATGTGGTTTAAAGGCATGCCGACCAAGGAAAAAACAGAAAATCAAACCTGACATAAAAACCAAAAGATCGCAGTGGGCTAAACAACTTCAGGAGTGGACAGGTGAGGACTGGTATAAGGTAGGTGCAATGATATGGTAAATTGAGTGAGTTTGATCTCTAAAGTTAGGAGGTTTGCCTTGAAATTGTGATGTTTTATTGATATTGAAGAAATGCATATTTGAATTTATTTTGGGACTGTTGAGGTCTCCTATGCTACTATTCCAACTTGCAATTTTGCACACATGCTTCGTGTATGCTTAACTGATGAATCTGTATCCACTGTGATGGAAGAAAGCCGCCAGTATGTTCGTCGCAGACCTGGAGAACAGTTCAAAGCCGAGTGTGTGCAGCAATGTGCGAAGCATCCAACTTCCATTATGGTTAGGAGTGTGATGTCCGTGAAACGTCCTGGCAGATCACACATTGTTGAAGGGACAATGAGGCAGGAGCAACATAAAGGAATCATTGAGAAGGAAATTGTTCCCAAATAAATAAGTGGTTCCCTAGTAAAGATGCCATTTCTATGAATGATGGGGCACCTTGCCACAAAGCCAAAGGTGTTTCCAAGTACTTAGAAGAAAAGCAACTGAAAGTGTTGCCCTGGCCAGGGAATAGCCCTGATATGAACTCAACTGAAAATTTATGGGTTATTGTGAAACACAGGAAAACGAAATTTACAATAACCACCAAACAAGATGTCATGGAGAAACTAGAGGAAATGTGGTACCATGACAATATTAAAATGTCATGTGAAAAGTTAATAAAAACTATGTCAAACAGGATAAAAATGTTGATTAAGAACAAAGGCATGCATACAAAGTACTGAACGTACAAATGTAATCTGCATGTGGATGTTAATGTGTAATAAATGTAAAGTTTTGGAAAAAATGTCTTTAGTAATTTGAACATGTGTGTATGTCAACCTTGGAGTGCGCTGAATGCGTTTCCAGTTGCTGTGCCATGTCGCTCCCGCACTCTGATATACCTGTTATCCGTAGCATAGCTGTGTCTGCATGAGACCCAGATCATATGTAGCGTGCGTAAAAAAGTAATGAGACTGATTTTTTTTATCCACAACAGTTTTTATTTTTTTCAAACAACAGTACTGCCCCTTTCAAAGCAGTTCCCTTCGGCAGCTATACAACAGCGGAATCGTCGTTCCCAGTTTTGGTAGCAGCGCTGAAAGACTTCAGCAGATAGAGCTTTTAACATTTCACCCACATTCTTTTCAGTGTTCTCCAGAGTCCAAAAATGGCATCCTTCTAAGAGTGTCTCGAATTAGGGCCAAAATACTCACACAAGAACTCAGATCAGCCGAACAGGGAGGCTGTGGAACGACAGGAAAGCCTTTTAAGGTCAAAAATTCCTCTGTGGAAGTGGCCGTGTGACGGTGGGCATTGTCATGATGCAGCATTCACTTGTCTGCACTTCCCAGACTGCTAAAGCGCCTAAACAAGTCTGTGTTTGCAATGAGAATGATGTCAGACATAGGAGACATGAATACAAAAAAAGACATATTTTCCTTATTTTCACTCCATTATGTCATATCGTATCATATTTTGGGATAACTCCACAAACCGAGAAAAAATGTTTTGAGTACAGTAGCGTATAATAAGAGTAATGTGTAGTGTAAATCCAAGAACATCATGTCGAATCCTATTCAAACAATTGGGCATACTAACCACAGCTTCTCAGTGTATTTGTTCCTTGATGAAGTTTGTTGTAAATACTACATCTCTTTTTGCAACTAACTGCTTAGTACACAGTATCAATACTAGGAATAAGAACAATATACATAAAGATTTAAAATCGCTTACCCTTGCCGAGGAATGAGTCCAGAATTAAACAATGCATATTTTCAATAAGTTACCAGCAACCATTAAAAGTTTAGTTTCAGACAGGGCACAATTTAAACATAATTTGAAAGAATTTTCGGTGGCCAGCTCCTTCTATTCCATCCATGAATTTCTCAACAAGTGCAGTAGTCCACATTAGTGAAAATTTACTATACTTTAATTTTTGACAATACTTGTTTGTAACAGTCAAGTAACTACCTACTGTATGAAAAGTTTAATTTTAAATCTTCTACATAATTTGACTGTTCTTATCTGAGGATCACTGAAATGAATAATTTACTTTAATTTTTGACAATACTTCATTGTAATAGCCAAGTAACTAGCTATTGTGTGAATGATGGATTTAATGAAAGCAGATGTAAGTATTAAACCTGTAAATATTAGAAGTTTAATTTTAATTCATGTACATAATTTTACTGTTGATTGACGGAGGATCATTAAAATTAACGAAACTGAAGTTTTTCTAAATACATTTTTGTAATGTGTTTATCTGACATGTTCCACACCCAGGAGAATCCCCTCTTTTATGAGTCTATGGAATGAATAATTAATCTAATCTAATGACAAGAGCTTTTTTCAGTCGAGGAGATGTCTCGGTGTACCACACCTCATTTTGCCCCCAGAACCAAAATTTTATATGTCGTCGTCCATATCTCATTAACCTGAGTCGTACATTAACTGTAATTCTCGTAAAGGAGAGGCATTTAATCGGAAGTCGATAGCCTGGCATCGGCGAATAAGTAAGATATTGCAGTGCGTGTTTTTGTAAGAATTATGCTACAATGCTCCTTCGCACGTGCATTCATGTCCGAAGAAAGAGGCACTGTTGCGACCACAGCCGTTACTAAATACAGGAAACATATTCACAGTAGCGAATACGGGCAACTGTAGAATGGAATTACATCGTCTTTCAAATGGTTCAAATGGCTCTAAGTACTATGGGACTTAACATCTGAGGTCATCAGTCCCCTAGACTTAGAACTACGTAAACCTAACTAGCCTAAGAACATCACATACATCATACCCGAGGCAGGATTCGAACTTGCTACCGTAGCAGCAGCGCGATTCCGAGACTGAAGCGCCTAGAACCGCTCGGTCACAGCGGCCGGCAACTCGTCATTGCATTCTACGGTTGGGGGTTGCCAGCATTCGCAACTTCGAATACATTTCCTGTATTTCGTAACGCCCGTAGTGCCTTTTTCTTCGGACAAGTACGCCTGTGAAAAGGAACATTGCATCGCACTTCTGACAAACACAGGCACTGCAATTTCGTAGAAATAACACGATTGATGTGTGATGTTATAGGAGACTGTTGGTGATGAACTGCATTAATCGAGTAAGGAATGAAGATGTCCTGTTAGGAGTCAACGAGAAAAGACGCCTAACAAAGAAAGTAATGAATCGAAGAGTTGGAATGCAGGGGCACATATAAACTATTGAAACTTTACTATAAACTACACTGAAAGGTGATGGTAGAAGGAAATAACCGCTCAGGAAGTTGGTTGGTTGGTTTGGGGAAGGAGACCAGACAGCGTGGTCATCGGTCTCATCGGATTAGGGAAGGATTGGGAAGGAAGTCGGCCGTGCCCTTTCAGAGGAACCATCCCGGCCCGCTCAGGAAGGCCTGGATATCAGTGTTAAGGCAGATCGTGGATGACGTGGGATGGCGTAGTTAAAATTCAATCTAGAGGATAGTTGGAAAGCGTGGAATTGAGAACTGCATCAAACTCACCTTAAGGTTAATGAAAGAACTGCAACATGGTCAATGCAATATACACCGATCAGTTAGAACATTATGACCACCGACTTATTATCGATACAAACCCGTTCAGGCGATAGTCGAGCCATCTGGGAGGAATGATTGCTAGTCAGGCACACATACGATGCAAGTAGTACCTGCACTGAGCGTGCTGTTCGTGTGTAGAGTGGGTAAGGCGCGCGATCTATGTGAGTTTGATAAGGGCAGATTGTGATGGCCCGGAGGCTCCATACGAGCATTTCGAAAACTGCAAGACTTGTTGGGTATTCGAGGAGTGCTGTTGTGAGTGTCTTCTACACGTGATGCAACCAAGGTGAACCACGTCCACACGTCGCGGTATCGCGTGGCCATCCCCCATTACGTATGCCGGACGTTGTAGGCTGGGCAGACTGGGATAGGCGGCGGAACTGACATCAGACTTTAATGCTGGGCAGAGTACAACTGTGTGTGAATACACAGTGCACCGAAAACTCCTAACGACGGACCTCTGCAGCCGACGATCCGTGCATGTGCCAATTTTAACATCACGACATCGACAACTATAACTGAAATGGGCACGTGACCTTCGGCACTGGACGTTAATGCAGAGGCGAAGTGTTGCATGCTCTGGTGAATCCCAATACCTTTTTCATCATGCCAATGGAAGGGCGCGAATCCGTCGTCTTCCAGGGGAACAGCTCTTTGACGTCTGTACTGTGAGAAGGAGAAAAGTTGGCGGCAGCTCCATAATGCTCTGGGCCACATTCATGTGGGCATCCATGGCTCCAGTGGATCTCATGCAAGGCATCATTACGGCCAAGGAGTATCGTACACTGCCATTCATGACGATCATGTATTCCGACGTCAGTGGCATTTTTCAACAAGATAATGCGCCATGTCATAAGGCCAGGAGTGTGATGGAGTGGTTCGAGGAACACAGTGGCTAGTTCCAACTGATGTGCTGGCCCACAGCTCTCCACATCTGAGCCCAATCGAACACATCTGGGATGTAATTGAATGTGACGTCAGAGCTAATCGCCCCCCTCTCCGGAATTAACATTTGTGTGTGCAGATGTGGTGTAAACTCCCTCCAGCGACCTACCAAGGCCTCATTGCTTCCACGACAAGACGCATTGCAGCTGTTATCCGTGCCAAAGATGAATATGCGGCTATTAGGTAGGTGGTCTTATAATGTTCTAGCTGATCAATATACACTACTTGACAAAAAAAGTGAAGCAACCAGAAAGGAGGAGGAAACGATCTGGATCTTAACAAGTTGAAATAGTATGTGACGTTATTTCAGTGATTACAAAACTGAATTAGATTTACAAATGGTCTGGCAGTATAAGCCCACATACCACTAAGATGTTGCATCTTCTCTGGCCTCGATGAATGCAGTGATTCGTTTGGGTAGGATGTCATGAAGGCGAGGTGTCATCTCCCGAGGCAACTAGCCAACAACTGTTGTAACTAGTTCTTTATATCCTGGATACTGGGAGTGGGACAGAGTTGACGTCCAAGCTGGTCGCACACATGTTTTTTTGAGGACAGGTCTGGGAATCTTGCTGGATCTGGGAGACTTCAAAATCATGCGAACAGTTCACAGAGACATTTTCCATGTTTGGAGGAACATTGTCCTCTTGAAAAATGGCGCCATTACACTGTCGCATGAGAAGTAACACATGAGAGTATAAGATATTCTTCATGTGCTCGATTATCGTCAGCGTTCCCTCAGTCACTGTCAGCTGTGGCCTGAAATCATACGCCATCATTCCTCACATCGTGACTGTAGCAGTGTGATAATTTACCTACTCGCTGGTGATGTGTACATGTATGAAGTGATACTGACATCTGACCATGTCTTTTGGGCGCTTTACTTTTATTGTCAGGCTATGTATATAAGTGAGGTGCCGGTTCAGCAATTTAGCATATCCCTGAGATGCTACTGATTCTATTCCCAGTGACCTACAGTCATATAAATACCCCCAAAAGAGCTTGCTAATAAAGAAAACAAGGTCGTGCATCGGAAAATGGCTTATCTAATTAAACTGGCAGGGGTGATACAGTTAAACATTGAAGTTAGCCGAGCGGTCTAAGGCACGGCTTTCCGGAGCGGGAAGGAGCGCCTGTTACCCGGCACGTATCCGCCCGGCGGACTTGTGTCGAGGTCCAGTGAGCCGGCCAGTCTGTGGATGGCTTTTAGGCGGTTTTCCATCTGCCTCGGCGAATGGCGGCGGGTTCCCCTTATTCCGCCTCAGCTACACTATGTCGGCCATTGTTGCACAAACAAGTTCTCCACGTATGCGTACTCCACCATTACTCTACCACGCAAATATAGGGGTTACACTCGTCTGGTGTGAGACTTCCATGGGGGGGGGGGGGGGGGGGAGTGAGCACCTGGGGCCGAACCGCACAATAACCATGGGTCCATGGGTTCGGTGTGGGGCGGCGGAGGGGTGACGTGGACTGCGGTAGTCGTCGTGGGGTTGTGGACCACTGCGGCTGCGGCGGGGGCGGAGCGTCTTCATCGTTTCTAGGTCCCCGGTTAACATACAACATACATACGTATGTGCCACACCTCATACGGTCATATTGGTAATGGGGTCCACCAAAATAGAAAAGGAAACTAAGAGTCGCTATAACAGCCAAATTTATTGCCAAAAGGCATAAAACGTGTTTTACCCACTAAAGCGAGAAAGCAACCACTTATGAAGTAAACAAGGGACTGAAAACATGTACATGCACATAGCCTTGGCACAGGTCGTTATATACATGACAAATTAGATAATAGTTTGTTGCAAATATGATCCATTATCGCGGAAAAAATTAATAAGTTAAAGAAAAGTCCTGGAAAAGGATGAACAAACACCGTACTCTTTGTAAGCTAGGCTGTTTATGTTTCTTATTGGCAACGTTACGTAGCGCTCTGTATGAAAATCACTGGCTGTGCTGTGTGCAGTCTGTGGCTAGTTTGCATTGTTGTCTGCCATTGTAGAGGGGCAGCTGGATGTTAACAGCGCGTAGCGTTGGGCAGTTGGAGGTGAGCCGCCAGCAGTGGTGGATGTGGGGAGAGAGATGGCGGAAGTTTTGAAATTGAACTGCTATATATATTATGATTATTAAGGTAAATACAGTGTTTGTTCTCTATTAAAATCTTTCATTTGCTAACTATCCCTATCAGTAGTTAGTGACTTCCGTAGTTTGAATCTTTTATTTAGCTGGCAGTAGTGGCGCTCGCTGTATTGCAGTAGTTCGAGTAATGAAGATTTTTGTGAGGTAAGTTATTTGTGAAAGGTATAGTTTAATGTTACTCAGGTCCATTCTTTTGCAGGGATCTTTGATAGTCAGATTGCGTTGCGCTAAAAATATTGTGTGTCAGTTTAAGCACAGTCGTGTATAATTTGTTCAAAGGGGACGTTTCATCTTGACTAAGCGCATGGTGGCTGTTCGATCAGCAAAACGACATTCTGTTGCAAGAAAAATGACTATGAGCTCGCCTCATCTAGGTGAATTCAAATACAACCCATGATTACCATTCTAACAATAGAAGAGATCAGTATGAAGTCTATTTCTCCCTTGGTGTGGAAAGAAGGCAGAAAATCTCCTCCACTGAATAATAGATTTTCTAGTTACGGCCAACGAGGAAGTGTCATGTACACGTGCACAGGAACTCTCCTTCGCTACGAAAATAATTCCTATGAGCCAATCACAAAATTTTGAACAAATATTCGAGCTGGCCTCCTCTGGGGCTCACGGCTGGTCCCGTGCTCTTGGTCTCATATTTTCTCCTGCCATTTATATCTCTAGGTTTGGTTAAGGGATTCTTTTCGTTCTTTGTGCAGAGTGAAGCTTTAAGATGGCACTCTGTCGACACAAGTCTCTTCCCTGTGTTTACCTGTACGAGACTCTGGCTTTCAGCAGGAACACCTTATGACCCATGAAGTTCCATGAAATGACTCTTCCCTTTCGTCAGGCAGATAAAAGCTCCTAGACTGCCATAATTACAAGAATGCTTCACTGTACCAAAAGGAAAAGACATAGAATTAATCAAGATTGCAGCCATAGCCATTTGTTATTGCTGTTTGTAGTTTTTGTGCAGCATTAGTGATTTGATATGGCGTATTGGATTATTAAACAGGTTACATGACAGTTTTCGGAAAAAGCTGCCACATAACATATACTCCACCAATAGTAAACAGAATTCCAGTTTGAATAATATTTTTGTGTTATGCCTAACCCAAAATATATTCTGTGTCTACTTTTATGGCGGCGTTAACTCCACAGCGTCATGGCAGAGAATATGCCGAATCTGGAAGAAATCGAGAAGGCCCTTGGCGATATCGAATTTTGAGTCGGTCCCAAGACTGATCGAGTTGTTGCTTATGAAGCACTGCTCATAAGAGGAAAGTGTTCCTGGTAGAATTTTAACGCATTATTTGTAAACCATCAGGAGTAAAATGCACGCACTGCAGATAAGTAAAAAGCAATTGAATTTACAGTAGCACATAAGATGATCTCAGATCCAGCTCAACTCGGAAATATTGCCTTGAATAAACGTTAATGTTGAAATGTGTGTGATTTTCTAAGGGACCAAACTGCTTAGGTCATCGGTCCCTAGACTTACACAATACCTAAACTAACGTATCCTAAGAACAACACGCACACCCATGCCCGAGGGAGGACTCGAACCTCTGGCGGGAGGGGTAAACGTTAATTTCAGATTATTTCCCTGTGTTCTAAAATCGACTTTGATTTCGCGGATCAACACGGGCTCGGCTGAAATGACCAGTTCATCATCAAGTGACACTTCAGAAGAACGGATTCCATTTTGCGCAAACATAAGGTGAAAAGAAGTAAATAATAAAGAAGTTCTTGTTAGACACTTCCAAACCACAGTCGCCTACGTTTGTGTTCGAAAACAGATCAACTGCGTCACCTAACAGCTGCCGAATGATGTAGATGATTATGAATACACTGAATACACCATACGCTGTTTGCCTAGTGTTCTATATCACTGTGGTGGGCAGCGTTCTGTGTTCAGTGCTGGTAATTGTATCGTTTCTCTTCGTTTATATCATGGATATCTGACTGTTTAGCTGTTTTAGGCTGTTTAAATGTTTCTTGAAGGTCTGATAAGTTTCTTCCAGTGATTTTCCTCCATATTTGCAACACGGAGTCCTAAATAATAAATACTGTATCTCTACGTGTGCAGCCAGCCGCTGTGACCGAGTGGTTCTAGGCGCTTCAGTCCGCAACCACGTGGCTGCTACGGTCGCAAGTTCGAATCCTGCCTCAGGCATGGATGTGTGTGATGTCCTTGGGTTAGTTAGGTTTACGTAGTTCTAAGTCTAGGGGACTGATGACTTCAGATGTTAAGTCCCATAGTGCTTCGAGCCATTTGAACCATTTTTTTCTACGATGTGGGATTAATATCTGCAGTCGAATCGCAGTAAACGTGTCGATAACTGATTGAGCAGTGTTGCTAATTATATATAATCCGATTCACGAAAGACTGCTATTTGCGCAGATGGAGGCACGGGCTGGGACTGCATTGATGGCGGTTCCAAGCGACAGTTGTGGTTAAGTGCAGACATGTGCATTGCGCTTAAAGAAAGAGTGACTCCTGCAAATGGTGTCTCTTGCTTGCTTATGTAGAATTTGCCATTTATCACCACCATTAACGATGACAACTCGCAACAAAAAGAAAAAAAAACAGGTTCTTGAATAGCTCTCTACGATCACATTCAATGCTCACTTTGGCTACGACATTCACAGCAGAGCGCTCGTTGGCTGTCGGAGAATGCGTGACGCAGACGCGCACAACAAGCGTAAGCTCGACAGACATCGTTCGTGACTTTCAGATATAATTTTGAGCCTCATTCAGCTACAAGTTTAATGCTACATGATGTAGGAAATTCGTGAACTTGGTTCATTTTCTAAACTAAGATCATAATTGAACTCCAGTCAGTGATATTTATGCAATCGAGCCTAAGTATACGTTTGTCCTCTAAAACAGAAGAACTATTGTTCTTAATACTCTTTTTCCATAATTAATGAGTTTGGAATTTACTGACATTTTGCTCCTTGCAAGAATCAATTAAACGAGAGGTCCCCGACATATGTAACACTCTCCTATTTTTGGAAACTGACCGGTGGAGGTCGGTTGGGGGTGGGAGTAGGGTGTGAGAAGAGAGTTGTAGGTGCGCTTACATCGATTACATTTTTCATAGTAACTGTTACTAACCATATGCACTACAAGACGTGTCTGCAGCTTGTGGTCTAGTAGTTAACATCGATGTTTATAGATAGCAGGATTCTACGTTTGATTCCCGGCCTCGTCGGAGGTTTTCTTCACTCGGATCTGAGTGTGTGTGTTAGCCCACTGATTTCGTCCATCTTTATCACAAAAACGTGTTCGTCGCCGAAGTAGCGTCAAATAGAAAAATTTGCACCATGCGGCAGAACAACCCGAGATCGGTCCTGCCCGACAATAATGCCACACCATTTCATTTTATTACACGATGTGCCTCCATGAATGGTTTAAGAACAGTCATAACAATTAATCTAAATTCAAATGAACCGCTCATTGTGCGTTGCAAACAACGTACACCCGACGGTTTCTAAATCTAACTTTCACTGTTGTTGTTGTGGTCTTCAGTCCTGAGACTGGTTTGATGCAGCTCTCCATGCTACTCTATCCTGTGCAAGCTTCTTCATCTCCCAGTATCTACTGCAACCTACATCCTTCTGAATCTGCTTAGTGTATTCATCTCTTGGTCTCCCTCTAGGATTTTTACCCTCCACCCTACCCTCCAATACTAAATTGGTGATCCCTCGATGCCTCAGAACATGTCCTACCAACCGATCCCTTCTCCTAGTCAAGTTGTGCCACAAACTCCTCTTCTCCCCAATTCTATTCAATACCTCCTCATTCGTTATGTGATCTGCCCATCTAATCATCAACTTTCACTATGTGTACAAATATTTACTCTGTAAACTTATACCCGCGTTGCTTTGTGCTATCTGTAACCACATCATGTAACGTCCTATCACGACTCTAAGCAGTAACATGACTATCTCCGGAAACGCGGAACTCTTGCTCAGCGCAGAACCTTCTAGCAACTTGTGCCTTGTTAGCGTCCTACAAATTTATTTTCAACGGTCACTGTTTCCCTACAGTCAATGCCTGCTCTTTCTGTAAACCTTATAGTAAACCAGAGGCGCTGGTTCGTAGGACTAGGATTCGATATGTCTTTCAAGATCGACAGCGGTACGCGTACAAACAGATGCAAAGTTACACGCTCGTTGGCAATGATCTTATTCGAAATGCAAAAGTTAGTTGTAGAGGGTTGAGTTTGGTATCAACACCAACCATGAAAGAATCACCCTTACATTCGTGTGAAATAACTGCGGGAAATTAAGGAAAATTTAAAACACCGTGGCGGGATGCTTATTTCAAAGCCGCTACTCTCGAAAAAAAAACGCTCCTATTGTCTTCAGAACTGCGACACATCGTTCTCGTATTTGAGACGTTGTCTTCAACCCTTTGTTACTTAGAGGTAACGAGACACAGTAATCTCTGTTTTCGGAATATTGCATTAATGTCAGCCACAAAATTCCCTTTGTAACTAAAACATCCTCTGCTTCGTAGTAGAAACACAAGTTGTTTCGTACAGAGTGTAGTGTATGAAATTGCTGGCTGTTGTCCCATATCTCTCTCCGCTTTTCCTTCTTTGCTGCCGACAAAGGATTGTTTACCTGAGGCATGTCCGGGGCAACTGCGGCAACCGTCTGAAGGTGCCGACTATCCTCGTTATACGCCGCGCTTAAAACGACAAAAACGACAGTTATCCTACGATCGAGGGAGATTAACTTGAAGACTTCGAGCGTAAAATAACATGGTGTGAAAAGTGAAGCAGAGCTATAAAGCCCCGAGTAATTTATTGTATATAACGAAAGCGGCACGTTAGATATTCGGTAGGACGTTGCCGTGATTTTTATGAAGTGATGAACCTGGGGCGGATACCACCTCAAACACTCCAAAGGTCGAGTTTCAATATCAGAATGAGAAAATATTTCACTGGACCTGTGCGAGTATAAACATGAGTCAATGATCGTTGTGAACATTGATATAGAAGACAGGCTATTCACCGTCAGTCACGGAAAGACGAAATTAAAAATTTAACTTTGCTACGTCTCTTAGAAACCATTCATCGATCTGTTTAGTCGTTACTTACGATACCCATAATTTCTTTTATTTGTAACATACTCTGCACGCTGCGGGCATCACAGAGACATTTAATTCTTCAGGTAAGGTACTGTGCACATTAGAGCTCTACAGGAACGTAACAAAACTAACATTCTGTGTTACTCCAGCAACGATCGTCAGTTGATCAGCGTGGAGCGTAGGGGCCAGCTCCCGTCAACGTAAACTGTGTGCGATCTAGCACAACATAGACGTCAACTGTCTGTCCGTATTTATTGTCATTAATACGATTAAAAAGACACTATGAAGGGGCTGTATGAGAAAGGTGTATGTATTTATAACTTTTCTGTAGCAGAGTTTGTATAGTTTCTCTATAAATTTTTTTAACAGCAGAAAATGAAATAATGGATGAATATTAGACGAAATGGATCGTAAAACTGGAAGTAGGTTGAATCATTTTCATGATGAAACCGACAACATGATGCATCCACAATAGTTCTTGCTTACGCCTCAGCGACCTTTAGTCAGTAAGACAGAAAACACAACTGAGAGTTTCATCCAAGGACGAAATGGCCGCGTTTGGAATATGCAATATTGTGTTAGGAGAGGTGGTCATGTTTCTCACAACGTTATGGTTCATAGTCAGTGCCCATTCCACAGATGACGACTAAGAGCTTTGGAAGGGAAGTGCTGTTTTAAAGTGAAGCTTAAACTCACATTTTTTTCTAAATATTAAGTGCAGCCCTCCACACCTACACTTGCATGGTGACCATTCAAAAAGATCTGTCACCTACGCTTTGATTAGTATCTAAGAAGAATTCCGCTGAAAAAGCAGCGATTTATTTTCACCTGGCTTGTTAACTATTTGTCACTTTCAGAGAAGCGTCATGAGTGGCGAATTTTGAGTAAAACCTACACATTTCTACATTTCTCATCCTGTCATGTAGAAATTTGCATCTTTTGCCAAAACACAGCGGAGTTTACAGTGTCACCTCACTAACTTGTACAAACGCAACTACGAAAGAATTCTGAAACAGTGGTTTATAAACTTTATTAAGCAAGGAACTGAGCAAAAGTATGGTCACTGACTTATCAAAAAGCACATCTTCTATACATAATAAACATGTAATATCTTTACTTACGGTATCCCAAAACCCACAGCATTTCTCATTTCACCAGCTATCGATAGTCCTTAAAAGTTACATTCTTTCATAGAAAAAGTCTGCAGTTAGTGGAATAGCAAGACAGATAATGAAGTTTTGCATAATAACCATACGGAAAAATACTCTCTTCTTTGCCTGCTATCATTTGCTAAAACCTCATTTCGTTACCTCAAACCGTTTATGAAGTATGAGGAATGTTGTGAATATTCACTCTGGCTTTATCGCTGGCGCAGCGCGATCGCAAATGAATGTCCTACATCAAATCAGTTTTCTCGAGATTGGTCACAGGTAGACAACGCCACCCTAGTCTAAATAAAGATTCAATATGTTAGCTAAATTTCATATGGAGCAACATATTATGTAATATGCACCAAACGCAAAACAATGGGCACCCCTATTTTTCGTTGCAAACTTCTTCGAATTGCTCGCAGTGTCTTACTTCCATGTAAATATCACAATAACTACGACCATTAACGAAATGATGGGTACACCATCAAGAACCTGACATATAAAGCTGTAAGTAAGGCAAAAATGATTTTTTTTTTACCGAATAGTTTCTGTAAAATTGTATGAGAAGGAATATTGTCATCGCCTACCGGTCAGAACGGTGAAATCACTGTCGGTTTCCCGTTCCAACAAGCGAATTAACTCGCACAGCGCCATGGACGACAATTTTTCACTGCGTATCGGCCACCGTATCAAGTGCGGATTCTAAGCAGCTTCGAATCCTGACGGCAGCTAATTTTCACTGCCTATCTTTGGACAGCAAGGGGTAGGGGAATGTGGCGTAAATTTTCTGATCACCAGTCCTTGCGGCAATGTTTTGGACCAAATTTCAAACCTCTTCACAGTGTGTTATGAAGTGAAAGCACGTGAGAGTGTTGATCGTGATCCGCCCACCGGTTGGGGACATTAAGCTCACTACTATTCAAGAGCAGTAGGCCACGCGCCGGTACCGTATTTCACCCCCTCCCTTCCTTTCATCAATAACAACACAAACGTAACACTACACTGTGTAAGCAGATATCGCAGCCATCCACATGACACAGATACACAACAGTTAACACTTTATAACGGGTACGAGTAAAGTAACGGCAAACCACCTCGCGTAGGACCTTGCGTAGAGCGGCGATGCAGGATGGTTCAAATGGCTCTAAGCACTATGGGACATCTGAGGTGATCAGTCAAAAATGGCTTGGTTCAAATGGCTCTGAGCACTATGCGACTTAACTTCTGAGGTCATCAGTCCCCTAGACTTAGAACTACTCAAACCTAACTAACCTAAGGACATCAGACACATCCATGTCCGAGGCAGGATTCGAGCCTGCGACCGTAGCAGCAGCGCGGTTCCGGACTGAAGCGCCTAGAACCGCTCGGCCACATCGGCCGGCAGCGATGCAGGATTCCTGTACATGTTCCCCTACGCTCTTTCCCCGAGTATGGGACTACTCTGACTGCAATCTGGTGTAGGGGAGAGTTTAGGAATAAGCGAGTAAACAGCAGACTTCATGATGAATAGCGTACAGAACTTCGATAGCGGACTGGAACAGTGCATGCTATCATTCAAATACGTTTTCAACGCTTGGTGAATGGGTGACTTATTTTGCTGATTGGAAATAGAAACCATTTAACTAATGAAACTGAATAGCAGCAGCTATGTTTCAGTTTTTTTTTTTTTTTTTTTTTTTTCCAGTGCTTAGTCTATCCTTCTGTTTCTTGTTTTGCTCTGGAGGGTCTTGCTCAAATGATAATCTCCCAGAAGGAAGTCTCCCGAATTTTCAATATAACACCTGTATCCACAGTCGAAGACGCTAACGCACGTCTTTAAGGTGGCGCTCGACACAGACGTAGCCTATTCGAAGCCTGGTATTAGCCAAAGTTCTCATCCCTTTTAGTATTTGGCCGGCAAGGGGAAGGAAGACGGTAACGTGAAGTTCTTGGTCGGCCGAAACTGCGACAATATTTTGAGTTAAATTCCAAACCTCTCCTCAGAGTCTCATAGAGTGAAGCCATGAGTGGATCTTGAATACAATACGTTCGTCGGATGGGGGCGCTAAGCCCGGCAGTCCCATTGGTGTTATTGGAGAGCAGTAGGCTACCTGCCGGTGCCGGGTTTCATCCTCTCCTTTCTCTCATCAGCGCACAACATACGTAGGACACCACACTATACAAACAACCATTACAGTAAGCTATACTCAACACATACAATTAAGATACAATCTGTGGTGTCACCGCCAGACACCACACTTGCTAGGTGGTAGCCTTTAAATCGGCCGCGGTCCGTTAGTATACGTCGGACCCGCGTGTCGCCACTATCAGTGATTGCAGACCGAGCGCCGCCACACGGCAGGTCTAGAGAGACTTCCCAGCACTCGCCTCAGTTGTACAGCCGACTTTGCTAGCGATGGTTCACTGACAAATTACGCTCTCATTTGCCGAGACGATAGTTAGCATAGCCTTCAGCTACGTCATTTGCTACGACCTAGCAAGGCGCCATTACCAGTTACTATTAATGCTGTAAAACATGTACCGTCAAGAGCGATGTTCACCAATTATGGATTAAGTATTCCAGAAGCTACGTACGTTTTTTTACTAGTCTCATTCCGTGTCCTGTTCCAGACCTCACGCCAGCCTGCGAGAGCTTAAACGCGTGCCTTTCGGCTTCCTCCTAGTGGATTGGCTGTCTTGCCAGTCCACAGCACAACCCTCATAGCCCACACCGAAATGGAACGAGCAAGTGAAGCCGGCAACCCTGATATACAAGGTGATTCCGTGATGATGTTACAAACTTTCAGGCATGATAGAGGAGGCTAAATGTAGTAGTCGGAGGTAAGGGACCTTGGTCCAGAAATAACCGATTCGAAAGTTATAATTGTTAATCGTTCTGATAACTCCGACAGTAGAATGTACACGGTGAGGTAGCTAAGTCATAACATCCCTTGTATCTCCCCAACCGTAATAGATACAAAGATGCCGTTTGGACAGTGAATTGCAGGAACAGGGGATACTTAAATACATCACATTTCAAGTTTGTGCTATTTTTTATTACAGAGATATGAGGCCATCTTTGTTTTCTTCAAATCGAACCCAATGTTAAATTTTAGCGTAACATGATGGGCTTAAAACGACGGTTTCAGAAATGTGTATATCATAATATTTAGGCGCATAGTTTTTGAGACACACATATGGTCTCGTATCGTGTTCGTCTTTCGAAGCGGTGTTGTCCAATGCGACCATTCCTGTAGTGTAGAGTACATGGTAAACGTCGCGAGTTCGCCCTTACACAAACATGCCCATTTACCCGACAATAGTAATACATACTGCGATATTTTGCGCAAAAATTAATTGATGATGTCGCACAAATATTATTCAGTTATTTGACAACCATGATACCAAAATAGTAGACAACATACAGTATTAAAATACTACAAGATGTTAATACATTTTTAGTAGCAGAAATACAAATGTATTGGTCACAATTATTTCGTACGTATTTGTTTTTTATTTGAAAATATTTACTATTGGTCACAATACGAAACAAATACACACAAAGATGCAAAGTACGTACTGAACATGATACAAAACTTTACTGAAGCATGTGCTCAAAGTGCTTCGCCTCTGCTGCAATGCACATTTGTAGTCGCCGTTAGAATGATTTGTGAACGGCTGCGAGGGTGTCACGTGAGATATCAACGCACGCTTCGATGATACGTTGCTTCGTGTCTCCTACCGCAGTTGGTATTTGAGCATGCACTTTACGTCTGATTTCTCCACACAGAAAAAAATCAAGAGGGGTCAAATCATGAGACCGGGCTGGCCACTTCACTTCAGCACGTCGTCCTATCCAACATTCCGGGAACTTTTCATTTAACAGCTCTGTAGCCACACTGGAAGAGTGAGCAGGAGAGCCATCATGTTGGAACCACATGCACTGACGCATAGTTAGTTGTACCTCTTCCAGCAAAATGGGCAGAACGTTTCGCAGGAACTATGCCTACTTATTGCCATTTAGTATACCCGGAATGACGTACGGCTCCACAATGATATTTTCGAGGGATGCTGCACCACACGTTAACACTCCACGGTTGCTGATGCTGTACCTGTCGAAGCCAGTGAGGGTTCTTTATTGACCAGTAATGCATATTATGCAAATCCACATTACCGTGGTTGGTGAAAGTCGCTTCATCAGTAAAAAGCACCCGTTGGAAAAACGTTGGATCATCTTGTACGCGCTGCAGAGCAAACCGGCAAAATTCCTGGCGCCGTTCGAATCCACACCGGAGAGTGCTTGATGTAATGAGAGGTGAAACGGGTGAAATCTATGCCAGTGCAATAGGCGTAGAACACTTCTCTGACTTATACCACATTCCGAGGCGATACGTCGCGACGAAACAGTAGGGTCGTTATGCACCAACGCTACACACCCTCTTCACGTACCTTCTCAGTTGCAGTTTTCTGCCTCGTCCTCTGTATGGCGTTCCATGATCCCGATTCAAGTAGTTTCTTGCAAATACGTGCAAGAAGCTGGCGCGTAGGACGCTCACGATCAGGATACGGCTCTCCATATCGCTTTATTGCTCTAACAGCATTTCTTCTGCTTTCACCATACACTAGAAGCATAAGTATCTAATTTTTCTTCGTTGGTGTACAAGTGTGCTCCAAGAAACTGTGACGGAAATGCGATGTCTCATTACCCCAGCAGTACATTTATACCCTTCTCTCCAGCTACCTCGTGCGTCACCTTGCGGCGTTATTGAGAAGCAGGAAAACGGAGCCTTCCCTGTTACGTTCCTCAGTGGTCAATAGGAAAGGTCGCATTGGACAAAGCCGCTTTGAAGGATGAATACGATACGGGAACATATCTGTGTCTCAAAAACTATTCGCTTAGATATTATGATATACACATATTTGAAACCGTCTTTTTAAGCCCATCTTGTTACGCTACAATTTAACATAGTGTTCCATTTAAAAAGACCAAAGATGGCCTCATGTATCTGTAATAAAAAATAGCACAGACATGAAATGTCATGTATTCAAGTAGCCCCTGTCCCTGAAATTCACTGTCCAAATGGCATCTTTGTATTTATTGCGGTTGGGGAGATACATGGGGTGTTATGACTTAGCTGCCTCACACTGTATGTACCGGTAATGTTGTTGCTAAGATTGTGGGATAGGCACTTTCAAATGCGGTAATATGGACGAAAGCAAGAAAAAAGTCTAATAAACATGTGCTCTAAAATGAGTACCGTGAAAGCTATGGGCACTTGTTCATCTTCAATGCCGTGAGATACATCACTTCCACAGCAAGCTCTTTGGTTTCCATATTTTTGGGGAAGGTAGTATAGACCAATTCAAGAAAAAAATTCCACTAAATGTGGAATCTAATATGCGTACCTTCAGAGCTATGGGCACTGATTCAGCAAAAGAGATGTGTTTCACACATACTACCACCACTGGAAGTTGCCTACCCTACATTCTTAGCAACAACAGTACCGATACATTTGTTTCAGTGCCAGAGGCATCAGAACGATTTTCGCTTGAAACTCGACTCCATCGTTTCTGAACCAGGCTTCCTTATCTCAAATTGATACATTCGCCCTTCTCCATCACCCCTAGAATCACCCTATAGAATATACATCATATGGAGGTTACCAAGCAGCAGTCTGATAGTTTGCATGTTGCATGCCAAAATTCCAGTACAAAGTTTCTACCTGGATGTTCACTGCGTGATACCAAACCTGTTAGAGTGTGACTGTATACTGTGAAGTAACAATTAAGGATCCGTGGAAAGTAAAGGAGACGTAATGACTGTAAATTACCTCCGAATGCTCAGTGTGTAGCTTTCTGCGGCGAGCACATGATTTGTTAAGAGGATAGCGTAGCCTGTTTTTCCAACGCTAGCACAGTTTTGTGCAGTAATTTCCTCGAGTGTATCCCCCGCCCGTCAATAAGTCTAATAATACCAAACACTCAAGGGGCGGGAATGCGGCAATAGAGAACTTGTAAACGAGAGATTTATCTGTAAAATTAATAGGCTCCCCGGGCGTTAAAATTCGCAGCGGAAAGGTGCAGATAGCAAATTGGGCGCTGCCGTAATGGCCCCTAATGCCGGGTTCACATTAGCTTTGGTGCGTAACATGAGTAATAGGACGAGATAGCGCCCGCTGCCTCGCGAGCAGGTAGCAGGTAGCTAGCACGGCTCTCATCTGTTTTTTGAGTCGCCTCGCGGTCTGCGTCAGTCACCGCCCAGGTTCTCCAACACCGTCCTCACTGCGCAGGCGCAGCACGGCAGCCACGAAATTGCTGGCGTGTTCTCGGTGTGTAGCACAGAGCATTAATATCTATGAAGTGAGCATTCGGATGCGGACAACGAGAATTCTGTCCGCAACATCTCCTGCAGCTCAAGTCCCGTGATTCTGGGACGGCTCATTTTTAGCCCGTATAGCGCTCAGCGTATTTTGAGTGTTATTATTTCGCTGCTGCAAGCAGATCACCGTCAGAAGTACCGCGTAACTTTGTATACGCGTTTGGCAGACTTCTTACCAGTGTGCTACCAGGAACTGAAGTTGGCTAAAGGATGTGAAGAGCAATGGTATTGTGCTGTTTCGCCACAGTATCGTAACTCAGATTCCATTTTTTTACGTCCTTCCGGTAACGGGAGAAGTGGCAGCCAGCATTACTTGTTTTTGTTTTCCGTTGCACTTATTCATATTTTGAAAATCTGTTGTAATTTATTACGTTACAACGAGACTGTAGACAGCGCCGAAGTGTCATGGAAAAACAACATATTTGGAACTTCGACATTTTTCGGTAAATACGGTAAGAGATTAGCACCATTTGGTTCGCCATTATTATTTTCAGTTTGTCTTCATTCACCCTTCTGGTTTTTACAAAAAATTAAAATATCTATAACATTTTTTCGTCATCTCATCAGAAAAGTAAAACCATACACTATGCTCAGAATAATAAAAAAAATACGATATCAGTTCTCGAATTTTGGAATAATAAAAGAAGTGACAGCCAACAATATTTTCTATGTTTCGTATTGCACTGATTCATATTGTCGAATCTGTTCTAATTACAGGGTGACAATTATTGAACTATATGAAGTAACATCTACATCTATAATATTGTGGGTAGAGCAAACCAAAGACTGCGATTCACTGGTAGAACACTTAGAAGGTGCAATAGGTCTGCCAAAGAGACTGCTTACACTAAGCTTGCCCGCCCTATTCTGGAGTATTGCTGTGCGGTGTGGGATCCGCATCAGGTGGGACTGGCGGATGACATCGAAAAAGTACAAAGAAGGGCAGCTCGTTTTGTATTATCGCGGAACGGGAGAGATAGTGTCACAGACATGATACGTGAATTGGAGTGGCAATCATTAAAACAAAGGCGTTTTTCGTTGCGACGGGATCTTCTCATGAAATTTCAATCACCAGTTTTCTCCTCCAATTGCGAAAACATTCTGTTGGCACCAGGAGAAATGATCATCACGATAAAATAAGAGAAATCAGGGCTCGCACAGAAAAATTTAAGTGCTCGTTTTTCCCGCGTGCCGTTCCAGAGTGGAACGGTAGAGAGACAGCATGGAGGTGGTTCATTGAACCCTCTGCCAGGCACTTTATTTTGAATAGCAGAGTAATCACGTAGATGTAGATTTAGAAAATCGTCATAACTTCTGAACGGTTTGCGTTAGGACGTTCAAACGGCACGGTTGACCGCGAGGCATGATGAGAATTAGTATGCGCATTGTTGTTTTGTTTAGCAACGAAGCCCACTTTCATTTGGGTGGGTTCGTGAATAAGCAAAATCGGCGCATTTGGAGGACTGAGAATCCGTATTTTGCGATCAAAAAGTTTCTTCTCCCTCAACGGGTGTGGTGTGCAGTGCCCAGTCACGGAATAAACTGTGCAATATTCCTTGATGTCACGATGAATACCGAACGGTACGTGAAGGTTTTGGAAGATAATTTAATCCTCATTATCCATTGCGACCCTGATTTCGACAAGATGTGGTTCATGCAAGACGCCATCGAGGCAGAAGAGTATGTGATGTCCTGAAGGAGCACTTTGGGGATAGCATTCCGGCTCTGGGATACCCTGAGGCCACTGGCATGGACCTCGATTGGCCGCCGTATTCTCCGGATCTGAACACATGCGACTCCTATTTGTGGGGCTATATTAAAGTCAAGATGTACGGTTCAAATGGCTCTGAGCACTATGGGACTTAACATCTGAGGTCATCAGTCCCCTAGAACTTATAACTACTTAAACCTAACTAACCTAAGGACATCACACACACCCATGCCCGAGGCAGGATTCGAAACTGCGACCGTAGCGGCCGCGCGGTTCCGGACTGAAGCGCCTAGAACCGCGTGGCCACACCGGCCGGCAAAGTCAAGATGTACAGCAATGACCCCAAAATCATTGCTGAGCTGAAAACAGCCATTCAGGAGGTCATCGACAGCATCGATTTTGCCACACTTCAGAGGGTCATGCAGAATTTCGCTATTCGTCTGCGCCACATCATCGCCAATGATGGCAGGCATATCGAACATGTCACAACCTAAATCCGAATGTCTGTATTGACGTTTACATGTTGAATAAAGTGCGTGCATGCAGTAGTTTGTAACTAATTTATGTTTTTTTTCATATAGTTCAATAATTGTCATCCTGTAATTACCTTACAATGACAATCTTTAGGAACCTGTCTCGTTAAGAAATACTTAGATACACGCAGAAGCGTTTGAGAACCTGCATAAACGGAAGGAAACGAATCAGACTGCCATGTATAAATTTTATCTGCTTATGAACATACCACCAATATGCATCCACTGACTGGAAGTCTACTCCAAAGGCACTGGCAAATCTATCCATTACTCTTCTGGTAAATACATGGCTGTAAAATCGCAGAAAATATGTTTACAATACAAGACTTTATAATACCGTGTCTCGATATTTTTCAAATTATAAAGTGCCTCATATCAGTATGACATTTAATTTCATATACTTCTCTTTACAGCTACAAGAACGGAAATACTGCACTATGGCTGTTACGAAAACTGAAACGCCGAGAAACGTACATACAGCAAGGTGAATAAGCGTAATCTTCAAGTTTCGCTTTTACCGCAAATTGTAGACAAGCAGCGTCGTCCCAGAATCATATGAGTAGCCGGATTTGACTTTGAGAAAATGTGCAGTACGACTCTCTATCTTTTCTCTATCTGTTTGGTATATATTAGCCGAGCGGTCTGAAGCGCTGCAGTCATGGACTGTGCGGCTGGTCCCAGCGGAGGTTCGAGTCCTCCCTCGGGCATGGGTGTGTGTGTTTGTCCTTAGGATAATTTAGGTTATGTAGTGTGTAAGCTTAGGGACTAATGACCTTAGCAGTTGAGTCCCACAAGATTTCACACACATTTGAACATTTGGAACTACTTTCACATCAACAATATCTCAGCCTCTCTCTATGAACTGTGACTGCTGCTGCTGATGGGTGTACTAATCCCAATAAACTACCACATCATACAGACATTTTTGAGCAGCTACTACGTAGTTGTCACGAGTTACTCGTACAGCGTAACTGACGGTGCACTAACTAGCACGGCCATCCTGATTTAGGTTTTCCGTGATTTCCCTAAATCACTCCAGGCAAATGCCGGGATGGTTCCTCTGAAAGGGCACGGCCGACTTCCTTCCCAATCCTTCCCTACTCTGATGAGACCGATGACCACGCTGGCTGGTCTCCTTCCCCAAAACCACCAACCAACCAATCAACTAACTAGCGAAGACCGCAAGGTGAGTCAGACCCGGATCGAAGCCACGGAGCAGGTTAACGACCTTTTTGTCTGGTACTTGCCGCGCGCAGTGGCCGCGCGGTTTGGGGCGCCATGTCACAGACCGCGCGGCCCCTCCCGCCGGAGGTTCGAGTCCTCCGTCGGGCATGGGCGTGTGTTCTTAGCATAAGTTAGTTTCAGTTAGTTTACGTAGTGTGTAAGTCCAGGGACCGATGACCTCAGCAGTTTGGTCCCTTAGGAATTCACGCACATTTGGACATTTGTCTGGTACTTAGGCAGCCGTAGTGTGTTTTTAAAAAAATGGCTCTGAGCACTATGGGACTTAACAGCTGTGGTCAACAGTCCCCCAGAACTTAGAACTACTTAAACCTAACTAACCTAAGGACATCACACACATCCATGCCCGAGGCAGGATTCGAACCTGCGACCGTAGCAGTCGCGCGGTTCCAGACTGCGCGCCTAGAACCGCGAGACCACCGCGGCCGGCGTGTGTTTTTATTTGGTTTCTCACTCTCGTTTAAGCAAATGCTGGGCTGGCACCTAATCTCCGGCCTAAGAAAATACAACACACAAACAGTTGAAATATGATAGCACTCAGAAATAAGTTTACACTATTCACAGACAGATGGCCGCCGGCCAGGATTTATGTCAAAGTTCGCGCCGATCGCTAAATGGGACAGAAAAATTGTCCACATTGTTAATTCTCCAGGTTCGGCTGTCTGCACAATCTGGCTACTCTGTACGCTGCGGCAGCTCCTAGAGGAAGTCTACTCTTCTGTTCGAGGTGTTACGCTACAACTGCGTCCATGGTTTAGTGATCGAACGGCACAGTAGCCCAGCGTGTTCGGTCAGACGGTTGGCCGCCCTCTGTAATTTTTTTTAAAAAAAGAAGAGACTGGTTGATGTGTACAACGACGTACTTGAAAGGGTGTCATGTAACGTCCGTACAGATCAAATGATGAGACCAGTTACGTTAAAAATAAAGAAAGGAGTGAACAGCGCATTGTCTGAAAGCAAAGTATCGCTTTCGAAATCGCTCATTGCATAAATTTTTGTAGCGCTTTTATTCTCAGAGCTGAAGTCTTTAGTGTGATGGTAGCACAGCTATAACCCGTTGCACGTCCTTACAAGCCGGTAATAACAGTACTGTCGAATAATATTTATGTGAAAGATTACTTGGCAGAATGTCTACCTCTGAACGCCGCATGCGTCAGAGGTCTCCGGCGCCCACTTGCTGAAGGCCGGCAGCCGCTGCCGCGGCGGCACTGCGCTGTCCTTAGAAAATGTAGTCCATCAACAAAGGAGGTGGCTTACAAAACACTTGTTCGACCTGTACTTGATCGTGTTGACGGAGGAGATAGAGAGGATCCAAAGAAGAGCGGCGCGTTTCGTCACAGGGTTGTTTGGTAGGCATGAGAGTGTTACGGAGATGTTTAGCAAACTCAAGTGGCAGACTCTGCAAGAGAGGCGCTCTGCATTGTGGTGTAGCTTATGTTCTGGTTTCGAAAGGGTGGGTTTCTGCATGAGGTATCGAATATATTGCTTCCCCCTTATACCTCCCGAGGAGATCACGAATGTAAAATTACAGAGATTCGAGCGCGCACGGAGGCTTTCCGGCAGTCGTTCTTCCCGCGAACCATACGCGATTGGAACAGGAAAGGGAGGTAATGACAGTGGCACGTAAAGTGCCCTTCGCCACAGACCGTTGGGTGGCTTGTGGAGTATAAATGTAGGTGTAGATGTAGCAAAGCCCTCAGGCTTGCACTGCATCTGCCTCGAGATTTCCCCACGAGGGATCTGCACCAACTTGTCGGAATACCGCCGCTAACACAGTGCATACGAAATTAGCAACGAGATTCTGCGCGGCGACGCGGGAGTCCGAAAATCGACTCGTCTGTGGACTGGGAAACCAAGCTCACTGGCGGCCGACCACACGCTGGCCGGACCTGCTGCGCGACTAACGAAGACCCACCAACAGCAAAAGAAGCGACGAAGTTAAAAAATCAGTGACACTGAAAAGAGAAACTGAAAAGAGAAGAAACGAACACCATAGGCAACTTAGGAAAAGCAGTACAGGTTGCTTAACTTACGTCACATTGAGGTGAGAAGCCTTATGAAGTCACGACGGCATCAGCTGCCGCCCATAGCTTTGAAGTGTATAAAATGCTTTACTGTTGTTGAGAGATGCTCCACAAAAGTGTCTACGATTTGTATTTCACGCTCGATAACTACGGAGTCATTGACCCGTTACTTATCTTGGATTTGTCGTGAATCTCTCGATCGGCAGAAAGTCCCAAGCGACTGGAAAAAAGCGCAGGCGACTCTTGTGTACAAGAAGCGTAAAAGAAAGCACCAGCAAAATTACAGACCCGTATCCCTAACTTGCTGTAGAATCCTTGAACATATTCTCAGTTCAAATATAATAAATTTTCTTGAGACTGAGAAGCTTATGACCGAGAATTAACATGGTTTAAGAAAACACAGCCCACGCGAAACTCAGCTTGTCCTTTTCTCATGTGATATACTGCGAACAATAGATGAAGGGCAACAGGCAGAGTGCAAATTCCTAGATTTCCAGGAAGCATTTGACACGGTACCCCAATGCAGGTTGTTAATGAAGATACGAGCATATGGGATAAGTTCATAGATATGTGAGTGGCTCGAAGACTTCTTAAGTAACAGAAATCAGTATTTTGTCCTCGACGGCGAGTGTTCATCAGAGACCGGGGCATCGTCAGGAGTACCCCGGGAAAGTGTGACAGGACTGCTATCGTTGTCCATATACATAAATGATTTGCGGACGGCGTGGGCAGCCATCTGCGGTTGTTTACTGATGATGCTGTGGTGCACGTTAAGGTGTCGAAGTTGAGTGACTGTAGGAGGATACAAGATGACTTAGACAAAATTTCTAGTTGGGGTGATCAAGGCAGCTAGCTGGAAATGTGGAAAAATGTAAATTAATGTAGATGAGTAGGAAAAACAAAACTGTAGAGTTCGAATACAGCATTTGCAGTGTACTGCTTGAGACAGTCACGCCGTTTATGTATCAGGGCGTAACGCTGCAAAGCAATATGAAGTGGAAAGAGCATGTGAGGATTGTTGTAGGTAAGGCGAATGGTCGACTTCGGTTTACTGGGAGAATTTGAGGAAAGTGTGGCTCATCTGTAAGGGATGTTGCATATAGGACTCTGCTGCGACCTATTCCTGAATACTGCTCGAGTGCTTGGGATCCGTACCAGGTCGGATTGAAGAAGGATGTCCAAGCATTTCAGAGTCCGGCTGCTAGATTTGTGTACCGGTATGTCCGAAGAAGACGTAAATGTTACGAAGATGCTTCGGGAACACAAATGGACATCCCTGGAGGGAAGGCGACGTTCTTTTCGAGGAACACTACCGAGATAATTTAGAGAAGCGGCATTTGAAGCTGAATTCCGAATGATTCTATTGCCGCCAACGTACATTGTGCATAAGGACTTCGAAGATAAGCTAGAAGAAATTAGGGCTCATACGGATGCAAATAGACAGTCGTCTTTCACTCGCTCTGTTTGCTACCAAACAGGAAAGGAAATGACTATCAGCGGTACAGAATATATCCCGCGACGCACCGTACGGTGGCTACCGGAGTATCTGTCTGTATGTAGATTTAGAGGCAGGTGGCCATTTTTTATATGATGAGTACTGTTTTGTGACGGCTCCCAAATCCAAGGTCCTCGGCGGTACTTTTGGGGCAGCCACCACAAACTGTATAAAGCGTGGGTAGTGACCAGGATGTAGCTATGTCTGTTGGCCGAAAAATAATTAATGACAAGAATTGCGCCAGCTTGAATGAAGAGATAACTTATCTGTATTTCTGACGAAACGTGCACCAGCAATACAAAACCAAGTAATATCCAAGAGCCTAGTGAAATACAATAGCAAATATCACACTGCAATGGCTCCGCTGTAAACTCCACGAAAGGCTAGCAATACACAATCGCTCCTCCTTATATGCAAAAAGGCAGAGGGCGCTGCGGACCCGAGCTCAACCATGGCGCGACCTCTTCTGTCGGCGGTAACGCCCTGAGACGCCGCCGGCCGCGACAGGAACTGTGGCCAGCGATGTCACGGTCAGGGCGCGCGTGCGCGAGTTGGTTGGTTGGTTGGGTCCGTGGATACAACATATTGTATTACCCAAGACCTGAGTATGGCTCATAATTAATTTTACAGTTTGAGATCCAGTCTGACAACCTTACTGCGAAGTTCAATGTTATTCTTAATGCTTTATACCTCGTTTCTTTTCCTTTTAGATGCGAGTCTTCGTGCAGTTTTTTCCTCATAAATGTGTAGGTTTTCGTCTAACAACATTCAGTAACTGTGTAGTAATGCATTTTACTGTCGAAGTTTGATTTGTTAAAGTAAATGTATATGATAAACTGCGTGAATATCTTGAAGTGCATGCTCTATAGCAACGCAGGCACACTGCACGATTTCAGTTCCATTTATATATTCATGGAGAACTTTACACTGATCGAAAGCAATCAGATTTAAACCAACAAAAGTGTCCATTTTTAAGCTAGCCAGAGTGAAAGGAGGTTACCAACGTCGGTATCAGCAAAAGTCCACAGGGGTGTCTAATTGTTATTTCAGAGATCTAATACACAGTAACTATATTTAACCCGTAACAATTCCCCTGACATATTGATCCTACCTGACGAACAAAACTCAAATTCCTATGTTGGATGGTCGAGTCGAATTTCTTCAGAGACGTTTGTACAGTGAACACGCTTGGTATTCACACAGTAGACCTCTATGACCATTAACATAGCTTGCTGAGTTGAGCATGTGAGAAGACTTAATGTGTAAAGCTTTTCTTCAAATTTTGTTAGAAAAGTTCTTCTAGCAGTTTGCAACTGCAGTAAATAAAACGGAAAATAATAACCTGTCTTCTACTGGTCTGTACTGCGATTAGAGCAGAGAACTCACGCCGCCATTGCATCACAAAACAAGCGTGGAAAAACTGAGGTAACAAGACGTTGCTGGGAACAGTTCTGTTACATCGCAATATTGGTTGCTGAGCCTCATAACGCAAAGCTAAAGGTAAGAACAGTTGTTACTTACGTGAGGTACAGCATTAGAGGAGTCCAAAAATTAAATTTTCTGTTTCAATGTCACATGTTACGTAAGGATTACGTATCATGAGTCCTGGAGGTGCAAAGAGGATCCCAAGTGAATATAGCAGGACGACTACATGCGGAAGTAAGTGTACTACCACAGGGTTACCAAATATTTGCAACGATGTCGCCAGCTCTTAGCTGTTCGTGCCAGGAGAGCTATGTAACGAAATTTTTGTTGTGTTCGTCTTGTACGAGCACTCATAGGGGAGTTGCGAGCGCGTTTGATTTTTTATGCAGTGTTATCTCCTGATACTTTCTAACGTCACGTATTCTGAGTGGCAACCCATGCAAAAAACCAGTCTTCCAGATTCACTGTCACGTGCATTGGTACCGAATGGGAATAGGAAAGCTCTTTCGAGTGAACGATTAACAATGCAATTATAATAATAATAGTAACAATAACAAACTAATAATGAATGAAGTTTATCACATTGCAAAAGAATGTTGACAGTTAAAAAGAAAAATAAGTTAAAATAGGCTGATGTTGAGTTGACGCAATGCAAAGACTTTCTTAGCATTTCGTTACTGAATTCCGTTCTGGCTATTTAAAGAAATGAAAGAAAAAAAGCGGAAGCGATACACATCAGTAGTTCAACGAGATCTGAACCAGCAACTACTAGCCGTGCCTTAGATCAGGTGATGGGCGTGGCACCACAGTACAAACATGACACAGTCTGGTGGTAGTTAATGAAGACAATTCGCAACATGAAATACAAACCCAGTTGAAATTTAAGCGTGGAATTACCTTTATAGGGTCGAAAAGTTGTATTTACGATCTCGATCTCATCTAAATGCGATCACTGTTCAGATTACTTCATCAGTGCGAAAATAGATAATTACGAGAATTTAGCAGGATCTCTCGGTACTAATCCCGAAAGTGAGTGAACCATCACGAGGTAACAAACATCGTCAGCAATATTGCAAATCCTCAGCTACACTATCAATATGAAAAGCATCATGCGCGGACCCCAGTGTACTCACTGCTATACACAGCCTTCTCAATTCCGCCCTCAGCGGAGCTGCGCTACCAGACGTCGATCTCACTGTTGTTGTTGTTGTGGCCTTCAGTCCTGAGACTGGTCTGATGCGGCTCTCCATGCTAATCTGTCCTGTGCAAGCTTCTTCATCTCCCAGTACCTACTGCTGCCTATATCCTTCTGAATCTGCTTAGTGTATTCATCTCTTGGTCTCACTCTACAATTTTTACCCTCCACGCTGCCCTCCAATACTAAATTGGTGATCCCTTGATGCCGCAGAACATGTCCTATCAACCGATCCCTTCTTCTAGTCACGTTGTGCCACAAACTCCTCCCCAATTCTATTCAATACCTCCTCATTAGTTATATGATCTACTCATCTAATCTTCAGCATTCTTCTGTAGCAGCACATTTCAAAAGCTTCTACAGGGTGGTCCAAAAGTCCGGAAACACCCTCATAGAATTCAAATGGAGTAGCAAAAAAGGAAGCAGAGTCCCTACACTCGAGGAACGGGAAGGGGGAAACTTTATAGGCTATGCCACCAACATGGCAGCCATCTTGAAAGCCGCCATCTTGGATTCAACTCCAAAATTTCAAATGGGAATATGGTCATGTGACATATCAAACAGATAGAGAATTTCACCAGAAAAACAATGTTGTTATTTTAGACATAGCGTTATTCATTCTCCGGTTATAGCCAGTTACATGTGGCAGCGGTGGGACGCTCTGCAGCATGTGTGTTATGTGCCGAAGAGACATTACGCCGAAGTTACACAGTCCCGAGAGATCATCAACAGTCATAGGAATGGCTCGATATGTTGTCCATTATGTTGGCTTGTTAATGCTATCTTCCGAACCTAGTCCTGATGAACTTTGACCAACACATCTGGCTGAATTTGACCACACGCATCAACAATGCGCTGCTTTAGATGATGCAAATCCCGTATTTTCACAGAATAGACCATTGCTTTGACATGACCCTAAAGATAAAAATCCAACGGAGTCAAATCTGGTGAATGTGGAAGCCACTCCCTATGACCAATCCACTTTTGAGGGAACTGCACATCCAGGTATGCTCGCACATTGTGCCCATAATGTGGTGGGGCTCAACATTATGGAAGAATTCCGGAAATGTCCCGTCCTCCGTTAACAACAAGGGAAACACTTCTTCATCCAATAACCTCAAGTAACCGTTGATTAAAACGTTAACATGAGTGAATTATACCTAACAGTTAAACACATGTAACGTACCAGGCATGGGATAGTCACTTTGCACCGTTTCAGACTCCATTTTATGACTTCTCAGTACGTAATACTCGCGCTGCCGAGCGTCCCTCTGCTGCCGCAAGTAATTGGCTATAACCCGAGAATGAATAAAGCTATGTTTAAAATAACAACGGCATTGTTTTTCTGGTGAAATTCTCTATCTGTTTGGTATGTCAGATGAGCACATTCCCATTTGAAATTTTGGAGTTGAATCCAAGATGGCGGCTTTCAAGATGGCCGCCATGTTCGTGGCATACCCTACAAAGTTCCCCTCTTCCCGTTCCTCGTGTGTAGGGACTCTGTTTCCTTGTTTGCTGCTCCATTTGGATTTTATCAGGGTGTTTCCGGACTTTTGGACCACCCTGTATTCTCTTCTTGTCCAAACTATTTATCATCCATGTTTCTCTTCCATACGCTCCACACAAATACTCTCAGAAACGACTTCGTGACACTTAAATCTATACTCGATGTCAACAAATTTCTCTTCTTCAGAAACACTTTCCTTGCCATTGACAGTCTACATTTTATATCCTCTCTACTTCGACCATCATCCTGTACTACTTTACTAACAATTTCAAATCGACAGCAGATTACATAATTGAAAAACACAAATGAATTGCACACTTATCCTGTTCGGTTTGCGGCGAAAACTTATTTAAACATATTTAAAAATGTGTGCAAACCGACCTTGTCCAAAAATGTCCATAAACAGTAAGATACTACGCGCTGTTGATCTCAAATGGACGGTATCAGCGTTCAGTCCAGTGCATACAAAACTAGGATATCAAAAATACAACCAAAAGTGGAGCCACTGTGGATAATAGACTAATACTTAAGACGCCACAGAGTAGTAAAGCAAATTTTCGATTCACAGGGAAGAACTGACATATGACTACTGGAGCAGAAACAAAACAAGCAATTGTGCAGTTGTGCACATTCATGTAAGTTTTCACCTCCATATGTATCATAGGTAATGCATACTAACATTCTTGTTCATGTCTTCGTCGATTGTCCCATCTTGTTTGATACCGAGATGATGAACAAAATATAAATTCGTGTCAATGACAGTTGTTTCGAATCCGTACAGAGACTTTCTCTTGTTTTGTTGGTGATGTTACGTGGTATTTGCGATGCAGACGGCTATGGCTACTCCTGCGAGATTGGCATGAGACACGTGACTTGGGGGGGGGGGTTAAGATATGTCACTTAACTTGTGACAGTTATCAGCTTAATTAAAGTAGTAACGAAAGGAAGTGATAAGACACAATTGTTAAAGAAAAACTGGAAATAGTTTTAATATCAGCTACTGTTTTAGAAAGGGGGCACATTACAACTAGCATCTAGGGACAGCGGTTTCATAAAAACGGACGTTCCATACTGGCGTCAATTAGCACATTCGCTTGTAGAGGCGTCGACACCTTTCCTAAACCCAACCCTCAACGACGGTCAGTTACCCCTGTGCCGGCCGCGGTGGTCTCGTGGTTCTAGGCGCGCAGTCCGGAACCGCGGGACTGCTACGGTCGCAGGTTCGAATCCTGCCTCGGGCATGGATGTGTGTGATGTCCTTAGGTTAGTTAGGTTTAAGTAGTTCTAAGTTCTAGGGGGCTGATGACCACAGAAGTTAAGTCCCATAGTGTTCAGAGCCATTTGAAGTTACCCCTGTCTCGTGTTGCTGCATTATCCACTAACGGGCACTGCATCATTCACCGTCGCACCTGGCTGCAGCTTCAAGCACGCTGAAACCATCACGCTAGAAGATGGCCGGTACGCTATTCCTCGTGGCCTGCATACGCTGAGTCATCCTGACAGTAAACGACTGTTTGTCATACATCCGTCTGTGACACAGTGTGTTCTCATGTGCCGGACGTCCATCGTTCCGGCGATTTGAATTCCTGCGTCTGCTTACTGGCGCCGGACTTGGAAAGGGTGGGTGGGTAGGAGGGATTGGGGTAGGCTCTGATTCGCAGCTAGCCGCTAGGCTGTGACGTGAGCGCTCTGTCTGGCGGACATGGGTGCACGGTGCACGTGAGGAGTACAGAGCACAGAGGTAACTAGAGGGGCCTTTCCCGTAGCGAACGACCGGAGGGCGTGTGTCCGCACCCCCCACCCCTTGGGTACCTACAGCACCTAGCACAGCACCAGTCGCACTGCTGTTTTCTCTACGTTTTATTGTTTACTCACTGCCTCATCTCATCTTTCTGTCAGGTCTGTTTTGGATTTGTTAGTTTTCAAGTTAACTGTAGCTGTTCATTTTACAGTTGCCAATGGCAGAACGAGGAACTAAACTTTGCATACGTACAGACGAGACCAAAGGCGTCCAACAATATTCGAGAGTACACGACTGATGCACGTGCCAGGACAGTCACGTTATAGTCATAGTGCATTACTACTTCTGGGTATTCTTGGCGTGAGCTGAAATCGATAGTCATCACGGAAATACATGTTATCGAAGATTACACTCAGATGGAAAAGTGTTGGTAAATAATGCAGCTGAGTTCTGTCGAGAAGAAAAACCGAAAGGTCTGCTACATTTTAAAAATTGTAAAGGTAGGACACTTGTGGTTGAGAGGGAGGTGATTGTAGCATGGCATCCACCTTTCAAACAATGTGAGATAATTAGAAAGGAGCGGAGATACCTAAAACTGTGATCTGAACTCAGTTGCAGTTATTAGATCAAGAAAAAAGAGTTTTATTTCAGTTTCGTACACTTTTCGCTAGACGAACGTATTAACAATAATTGTATTACAGATTTGCTTCAATTATTAGAAAATAACACTTTTTTTCATTTCCTACGCTTTTGTGTAGAATATATTAAAAGCAAAAGTACCGTTGTCTCCCCGACTCACAGCTGCATTATTCGACTGCAAAACAAATTTTATTTTCCTATTGTTCATTTTGTGTGTGTGTGGTTTGAGGTTTTCGGGCGCTAATATTGTTCATTTTGATTGTTTTGCTGTAGATGTGCCGGCCACTGTGGTCGAGCGGTCCTAGGCGCTTCAGTCCAGAAACGGGCTGCTTCGAATCTTGCAGGTTCGAATCCTGCCTCGGGCATGGATGTGTGTGATGTCCTTAAGTTAGTTAGGTTTAAGTAGTTCTAAGTCTAGGGGACTGATGACCTCAGGTGTCAAGTCCCATAGTGCTTAGAACCATTTGAACGATTTTGCTGTAGATGTGAGTGAACAGAATGTATGTTTCTTCTATTCGCTGTGCTTATAGAAAGTTACCAAATCCAGCTCAGGAACCCTGTTACAATTTTAATAAGCATGCTTATATCACCTGTGCATCATTCGAAACATCCAACAGCAGAACATGTCAACAGATCGCAGAGAGCTTAGCCTATGCGTCAGTTGTAGAGTGAACAGGTTATACACAAGTGAGTGAGTAAATTCAATAATATTGGTAAGCGTTGTGAATAAAACAAAGTAGGTAACATAGTTTACTGAAACCAGGAACAGACGAAAAAACGCACAGTCAGCGTCATGAGCTGGTGATTCCTGGTGTCTGTTCATGTCATTAAGTTTCTACTTTACTTCCAGCTTTGTTTTTGCCTGCAATACAAGTAAGTGAAGAATACAAGGCAGCCCCACACTACGCAAAGCAGACTATAACAGGCGGCAGTAGCCGCCCATGACACATGGTTGCCAACCTCGTTGCGGACAGCCTATAATATGTCTCACGTTTTTTCTCGAGAATGGAAAGAGGTGAAAAATAATTTTGATAGGTTAGCTACATTACGTACGCTGCAACCTATGTCCTAAAACTCACCAAACGAAAACTAACCGGGCACTACATTTTTTTGCTGAAACCTTTTCAAAATCCGTTCCGTGGTGTACTTTACTTTGAAGTATCACAATACTTACAGATCGTAAAGAAAAGAAAACATGTTCATTATCAAATTGCAATGTGAGGCTATAAGATGCGGAAATATAATAAACTACTGGCCATTAAAATTGCTACACCACGAAGATTACGTGCTACAAACGCGAAATTTAACCGACAGGACGAAGATGCTGTGATATGCAAATGATTAGCTTTTCAGAGCATTCACATGAGGTCGGCGCCGGTGGCGACACCTACAACGTGCTGACATGAGGAAAGTTTCCAACCGATTTCTCATACACAAACAGCAGTTGACCGACGTTGCCTGGTGAAACGTTGTTGTGAACCTCGTGTAAGGAGGAGAAAGGCGTATCATCACGTTTCCGACTTTGATAAAGGTCGGATTGTAGACTATCGCGATTGCGGTTTATCGTATCGCGACATTGCTGCTCGCGTTGGTCGAGATCCAATGACTGTTGTAAGTAGGCTGTTTATGTTTTCTTGCTGGCAACGTTACGTAGCGCTCTGTATGAAAATCACTGGCTGTGCTGTGTGCAGTCTGTGGTTAGTTTGCATTGTTGTCTGCCATTGTAGTGTTGGGCAGCGGCAGCTAGATGTGAACAGCGCGTAGCGTTGCGCAGTTGGAGTTGAGCCGCCAGCAGTGGTGGATGTGGGGAGAGATTGTAATACTGGATATTATGAATCGCTATGTATATTATGATTTTTCAACACTATTAAGGAAAATACATTGTTTGTTCTCTATCAAAATCTTTCATTTTGCTAACTATGCCTATCAGTAGTTAGTGCCTTCCGTAGTCTGAATCTTTTATTTATCTGGCAGTAGTGGCGCTCGCTGTATTGCAGTAGTTCGAGTAATGAAGATTTTTGTGAGGTAAGTGATTTGTGAAAGGTATAGGTTAATGTTAGTCAGGATCATTCTTTTGTAGGGATTTTTGAAAGTCAGATTGCGTTGCGCAAAAATATTGTGTGTAAGTTTAAGCACAGTCATGTATAAATGTTTAAAGGGGACGTTTCACTGTTAGCAGAATATGGAATCGGTGGGTTCAGGAGGGTAATACGGAACACCGTGCTGGATCCCAACGGCCTCGTATCACTAGCAGTCGAAATGACAGGCATCTTATCCGCATGGCCGTAACGGATCGTGCAGCCACGTCTCGATCCATGAGTCAACAGATGGGGACGTTTGCAAGACAACAACCATCTGGAAGAACAGTTCGACGACGTTTGCAGGACCATGGACTATAAGCTCGGAGACCATGGCAGCTCGGAGACCATGGCTGCGGTTACCCTTGACGCTGCATCACAGACAGGAACGCCTGCGAAGGTGTACTCAACGACGAACTTGGGTGCACGAATGGCAAAACGTCATTTTTTCGGATGAATCCAGGTTCTGTTTACAGCATCATGATGGTCGCATCCGAGTTTCGCGACATCGCGGTGAACGCACATTGGAAGCGTGTATTCGTCATCACCATACTGGTGTATCACCCAGCGTGATGGTATGGGATGCCATTGGTTACAGATCTCGGTCAGCTCTTGTTCACATTGACGGCACTTTGAACAGTGGACGTTACATTTCAGATGTGCTACGACCTGTGGCTCTACCCTTCATTCGATCCCTGCGAAACCTTACATTTCAGCTGGATAATGCACGACCGCATGTTGCAGATCCTGTATGGGCCTTTCTGGATACAGAAAATGTTCGACTGCTGCCCTGTCCAGCACATTCTCCAGATCTTTCACCAATTGAAAACGTCTGGTCAATGGTGGCCGAGCAACTGGCTCGTCACAATACGACAGTCACTACTCTTGATGAACTGTGCTATCGTGTTGAAGCTGCATGGGCAGCTGTACCTGTACACGCCATCCAAGCTCTGTTTGACTCAATGCCCAGGAGTATCAAGGCCGTTATTACTGCGAGAGGTGGTTGTTTTATGTACTGATTTCTCAGGATCTATGCACCCAAACTGCGTGAAAATGTAATCACATGTCAGTTCTAGTATAATATAATTGTACAATGAATACCTGTTTATCATCTGCATTTCTTCTTGGTGTAGCAATTTTAATGGCCAGTAGTGTATTTTCTTACCAAATAATTTCCTCAAAATCGAAGGAGAAAGACTACATGGCAGAAAACACATTTCAATCGCAAAACAGTGTTTTTCTTATGCAGAAACCTAAAGTTTTACTGAGAAACTAACTATAGAGATGGCTGTAGCTTTGCTTTATCTACCAAAAACAATTTTGTAAGACGAATAGGATTACTTGAAATTTTACTCTTCGTGCATTGTGCGATACGTGTTGCTGGGAGCGACCAGCACCTCAGTTGTTGTGGGCACCCAGAGGGAGGGAGAAGCTTGACACACCTCGCGTGGCCGAAAGGCCACTCTATTTACTACTATTCTCTGTGGTGAGGATCAGTCTGCTGGCTCTGTGACTTGGTGCCCGTTATACTTTCTGGTTTTATCGTCGAGATATAGCTGTGTGGCTCGGGAATTACAGGGCAAAGAATTAACGGTTGGTGTCCGTCGCCACATTGTTGATCTTGACATAAATTGTTTCAGTTAATGTTGCTGGTGGTCGTCTGGTAGTGGCATGCTACATCTACATATACAGTATACTCCGCAAGCCGCTGTAAGGTTCGTGGCGGAGGGTATCCTGTACCACTATTAGTCATTTGTTTCCCTGTTCCACTCGCAGACAGAACGAGGTAAAAACGACTTTCTGTACGCCCCCGTAAGTGCCCTAATTTCTCGTATCTTATCTTCGTGGTCCGTACACGAAATATATGTTGGCGGCAGTAGGGTCCTTCTGCAGTTAGCTTCAAGTGACGATTCTCTAAGCTTTCTCAATAGTGTGATTCTTGAGTTTCTCCCGGCGTATTTGATAATCAAATTATCAACGGGTGTACTGCCGGTCTACAGTGTCCAACGGGCACAACATTTCGGCGATCATACATGTCGCCATCATCACGTGAACTGACGGACTGAGCTCCTGTGAACGTGCCGGCACGGAGATCCGTACGCTATGGCTGCTCAGAGGGAACTGGGTTCGGTCGCGGCGGCGGCCGATTTAAATACCCTCCGCCCGCGGCGCGCTCCTTCCGCCGTCCGCGCCCCGCGCCACGGTCGCGAGTGTATCGGAAGACAACACACACTGATCTGTATTTTCACGCAGACAGCTGCCACCACCCTTCTCAGAGGAATGGGCTACTTAAAACTCTAGTACATAGGGCGCGCACTATCTCTGACGCAGAGTCTACCCCAGGAATTGGAACATCTGAGAACTGTATTTCGAAAAAATGGGTACTCAGAGTGGCAGATTCAACGCGCTCTCCGCCCAACCACTACAGTACAACCTGTGGAGATGGATGAAATCACGAGGGAGGAGGTAGGCACTGCGTTTATTCCATATACAGGAGCACTCTCGGGGAAAATCGCCCGCGTTTTTTGAAGACCGTGGCGCGGGGTTCCTTTTACAAATACACATGCACCAACGAGGAGACGTTCGGCATGCTACTTTTATACGGCAAATATCAAACAAACACTGTTGAAACGGCTCAGCGGTATAGGGATGTCTATCTTGATCATCGCTGTCCGTCGCGCCAGGCACTTTCACGAACCATTAAGGTCACTGTTGGGAACAGGCAGCTTCAGCGTCAAACAGAGGACGAGGAAGAAGACTACAACTGACAGATGACTTGAAGAAGCTGCTCTGGCTACGACGCTTGCCAGTCCGTGTTGTGGCATGAGACGTATTACCAGGGAATGTGTCACTCGCACCGTGCACCGACATAAATTCCACCCTTATCATCTGTAGCTACGTCAGCCACTTGGAGGACGTCATTTCGAACCTCTTACACAATTTTGTCGGTATGCTGTGCAGCGCCTGGGAGAAGACAGTACGTTTTTCCAGAATGTGCTCTTTACCGATGAAGCAACATTTATGAACCACGGTAATGCGAATTTGCGTAACATGCGCCAATGGGCAGCTAAAAATCCATCTTCAGGTGCAACAACAACCACTGAGGAGCGCAAACGTTATGTGGCATCATAGGAAATTCCATTGAGGGACCTTACTCCATCCAAGTGGTGTTAAATGACAATACGTATGCACACTTTCTAATGAACATTCTATTCTTCTTCTAGAAGTACCACTGAGTAAGCGACAATGTATGTGGTTCCAAAACGAGGGCTGCTCAGCGTACTCTTCCTCTGTTGCAAAGCAAATATTGAATGAAAAGTTTCCTGAACCTTGGATAGGATTTAGTGCTGCAGTACAATGGCCGGTGAAGTTCCGTGATTTTAATCCTGATGATTTGACTTGGAAGAGGCAGTCTATTCTGAAGCCCCAACTACGTCGGACAATAAGCGCCATCGTACCTCCACAACATGCAACATCGTGTCGCACAATCCACTTTCATCTGTTCATCTACATCTCGAACGGCGATAGCAAATGTACTACGCAGTCGATAGCGAACAATTTGACCACATGCTTAAGTAAGTGTACAACTACGGTTCCTTAAGAAAAGTATTTATTGTATGGGTGACATATCGTCAGTTATTCTCAATAAAATGTTTCGTTTATTCAAAGTGTACTCTTTCCAATTACGATTTCGAGTAGAATCTACAGACGCATTTGTCCAACAGGGGGTGTTTTATCTTTAAGAGGCAATCAGACGCCTCAAGGCAAAGACAGGTCTGGTATTATTTTCTTTTTTAAAGAAAGTTGGTACCACAGTTTCCTCTTCTCCGTAAATAAGGCTGTTTATCATTATGAAGTATTATCGACCGACGTTTCTGTTTCGAGTTTGACATGTAAGCAACAAAAGGAAGGGCTCAAACTGAAAACAGCCTAACGACACTGTAGTTGTTCCCACAAAACCTGAAAACGTACACTGGAAATAGTTTTCCAAAGCCCATTGTCGCGGGCAGTGGCCGCACGGTTAGAGGCGCCATGTCACGAATTGCGCGTCCCCTCCCGCTGAAGGTTCTGTAAGTAGGCTGTTTATGTTTTCTTATTGGCAACGTTACGTAGCGCTCTGTATGAAAATCACTGGCTGTGCTGTGTGCAGTCTGTGGCTAGTTTGCATTGTTGTCTGCCATTGTAGTGTTGGGCAGCTGGATGTGAACAGCGCGTAGCGTTGCGCAGTTGGAGGTGAGCCGCCAGTAGTGGTGGATGTGGGGAGAGAAATGGCGGAGTTTTGAAATTTGCAAGACTGGATGTCATGAACTGCTATGTATATTATGATTTTTCAACACTATTAAGATCCAGTTAATTATAAATTTATGATCTACTCCCAAGAAAACGAGGGCACATAAATAGACATTTCCCTTCACAGGAATTGCATAAATAATTTTTTTTTACGATTTGGTAACTTATCTGCTAGCGTAAGTTCTCGTGATGCATCACCCTAGTGTTAAGATGTGACATTGGTATTAAACATGGCCATTTTTACTGTAATATTTATTTCTGCTTGAGCTATGTCATGTTTAGATATAAGTTATTGCATTTGCTGCTGCTGTTTGCCAGGCATAGTGCTACTGAATTTCACTTTGTATTACTCTGTTAAGCCAGTTTTACTACTGATTTATTTTTCTTGTTTGCTGCACATTGCCTTATATTAGTTGTAATATTGCAACTGCTTTGCTAATTTCTATAATGCTGCTTGCTTTGCAAATCTCCATTTTTTGTCATTGCTGTTTGTGTTTATTGTTTTGTGCTGCTGCATTGCCTCGTTCCTTAGTTTAGCATCTGAGCTCAGTAGATTTAAGTTAGCTTAAGATGGGGTAGGCCATATAAGAGAACTGGTTGTGATGAATTGGAAGAAATGCATTGAGAAGCTATAAGAAAATGGTTTGGCCAAAAAAGTATTTTGAAAGAGGATATGAACCAAAAAAGTAGGGTTTAGGGACAACAGGTTTAGGTAGGATTTTCTTGGAAATAAATGATGAGGTAAGATAATGGAAAATAAATAATGAGGTAAGAAATGTGTGAACATATAAATACAGAAAGCATGCTTGGATAGAATTTTTTGGTGGAAACAAATGTTGAAATAAGAGGAAAGATATATGGAATGAAGTTTTGGGGTGGACTGCAGTACCAAATGTCACACTGAAAACAAACCCTATCCTGTATTTTTGTGTTATTACACTATGTGAATTTGTGTTTTTCCTGTCTTAATATGTTTAGCTAATAAGAGTTACGTTGTAGAATTTTTCTGATAATATGTTATTTTCTTCGTAAAGATGTTTAAACATTATTTGCTCTGTTTTGTTGTAATGATCATGTGTGGAATTAATGTTTCAAGAACTATTCTCATTATTTTATTTATTTACTTATGTCATAATTCCTGTAACACTGATGTATATGTCTATTTCTATTCTTTTGTAAAGCCTGTATTACTGCAAATGTTATCTCTACTATTATGTTCTTTAATGATGTTTTTTCTACCTTTGTAATTGTATTCTTATGTTATAAAATTGTAATTGACACCAATTCATCATATTATTAACTTGTAAGTTCCATTTCACTGCACATGTTTCTGGTGGTCATAGTATATGGACAATATGTGAGAAGTAGGGACTGTTAGTGTTTGCACGTGTGTTAATAATTCAGCAAGGGACTGGATAACAGCATTGCTGGTTCTAAGGACAATTCCAAAAACTTTGTGAGTGGACAAGTGGTGGTTATGGACTTGCTATATTGTCCATAAGACTCTTCGATGGTGATTGTGCACCTGCAGAGTCGCAGCAGATGGCTGCTGGCCATCTCTACAAGGACTACAGTGGGTCTACACCTTTGATGATCCATTAATACCATTATTTCTACAAGGACTGCAGTGGGTCTGCACCTTTGGTGGCCCACCAATACCATACTCTCTACCAAGACTGTAGTGGGTCTGCTCTGTGATGATCTACCTACCAATATTCTTCAAAACGTCGAATGACTCTGCTGTGGGTTTCCTCTGTTGTGGCCCATTACCTGTCTGCATGTCGACAGTCAGCACTGTCTTTCCGTGGGAAGGACAACACTACTTCTTCAAGACTGCATGGAAATCCACTACTTCCTTGAGCATTTTCTTTTACTGCTCAGACTTTGAGAAAAAAAAAACACTGCAATTTTACTGTGATGAACGATCAGGACTGTCTTTATGGACTGTGAGATAATTTTAGCTTTTGACCAACATTGTATCAATAAGCGTGTGCATTTGATATCTTTCTTACTGTAATTATGAAAAATGTTTTCAAATCTGTATTGGCCAGTGCCCAAAACAATTTGTAAAATTTTTTGTGGGGAGCATGGGGGCTATGTAAGTAGGCTGTTTATGTTTTCTTATTGGCAACGTTACGTAGTGCTCTGTATGAAAATCACTGGCTGTGCTGTGTGCAGTCTGTGGTTGGTTTGCATTGTTGTCTGCCATTGTAGTGTTGGGCAGCTGGATGTGAACAGCGCGTAGCGTTGCGCAGTTGGAGGTGAGCCGCCAGCAGTGGTGGATGTGGGGAGAGAAATGGCGGAGTTTTGAAATTTGTATGACTGGATGTCATGAACTGCTACGTATATTATGATTTTTCAACACTATTAAGGTAAATACATTGATTGTTCTCTATTAAAATCTTTCATTTGCTAACTATGCCTGTCAGTAGTTAGTGCCTTCCGTAGTTTGAATCTTTTATTTAGCTGGCAGTAGTGGCGCTCGCTGTATTGCAGTAGTTCGAGTAACGAAGATTTTTGTGAGGTAAGTGATTTGTGAAAGGTAAAGGTTAATGTTAGTCAGGGCCATTCTTTTGTAGGGATTATTGAAATTCAGATTGCGTTGCGCTAAAAATATTGTGTGTCAGTTTAAGGCCAGTCATGTATAATTGTTCTAAGGGGATGTTTCAGTTCGAGTCCTCAAAATGTTTCAAATGGCTCTAAGCACTATGGGACTTAACATCTGAGGTCATCAGTCTCCTAGACTTAGAACTACTTAAACCCAGCTAACCTAAGGACATCACACACATCCATGCCCGCGGCAGGATTCAAACCTGTGACCGTAGCAGCAGCGCGGTTCCGGACTGAAGTGCCTAGAACCACTCGTCCACAAGGACCGGCTTCGATTCCTCCCTCGGGAATGTGTGTGTGTGTGTGTGTGTGTGTGTGTGTGTGTGTGTGTGTGTGTGTGTGAGTGAGTGTGTTGTTCTTAGCATTATTTAGTTTAAATTGGTTTAAGTGGTGTGTAAGTCTAGCGACCGATGACCTCAGCCGTTTGGCCAATTAGGAATTCACACACACACATTTTCCGAAGCCACTTCTGATGCTGCAGGAGCTAGCACATGCCGTAGTGCCATATGCAAAAATCATAGCTGAATCTGTACCTATGTCGTATAGGAAATGAGGTTTTGTCTTTGTAGTGTAGGCCTGTTGCATTTAACTACAGAGCCGGGCATGAGAGCTCTGCTTGTCTACGTTTACACCGCAATAGCCGACACTGGCCGCAGTGATTTGTCGGATTCTTTTGCGAAAGATTCCAGAGTTAATAATTACAAGCGCTAAATCACTGTAATAGTCTTTCCAAGAGCTATTCAATGCAGTTATGACAAGTATGTTGTTTCATTAAAAAAAAACTCCCTTTTTCAATATCTCTGTTGATGCCAAACTTCAGAGCATTATACAGAGGCTACAAAACATTATGTCTCCCTGAGAATACTATCAATCGTGAAAAACCTCGTTTCGATAACTGGAACCGTTCACGAATAAAAGGGGTGTTATGTATTATGTGCCGGTCAAAGAAAACCATCATAAGGATCAGGAGAGCGGTGTGCTGACCACACGCCCCTCCTATCCGCATCCTCAACTGAGGATGACACGGCGGTCGGATGGTCCCGATGGGCCACTTGTGGCCTGCAGACGGAGTGCTATATGTATTACGTGACTTGCCCTTTATACTACAGTTAGTCTGGCGCTATAAGAGCTATATGTCCCTGTAAATTGTTTACTAATAAAAGTGTGACAATCAGAGTGTGCAGAAGACATTTCACCTCTGAACGTCCTCTAAGTAATTCACGTAATAGAAACCAAGAATTTCCTTGAATCAGGAGATTCTCTGCTCGGTTTCATTTCCGACTGAAATATTACCCACCAGAATACTACTGCCCAACCTTAACTCTATATTAAAGCACAGCTTGATGTAGTGATTCGTAACAACGGAAAACAGCGGACCACTACGCTGACCATCCAGGTTTATACCAACATCTCTTACTATTTTTCGCTAGGGTAATTAGGTACAGGTACCATAAAGAAGAATGAGGGGAACTGTTTCACCATTATGCCTTTTTTTAATCACAGGCAGCACACTTGGCGTATGGTTCAGTAAAGCCCTTCCTGGTCGATAGAACTGGAGGCTTATAACCAATACCATGTTTGTTATTGTCCAAAGATCACGGCGCCACACCAAAGTTGGCAACACACATCGACACCACAGACATTAGCGACGTCTTGCTGCAATCCGCAACGACGAATGTGAAAGGCTGAAGAAGACACGCCCTCTCTCTCAGCCCAGTAGCACCCTCGCACAGAGGTCAACATAGAGCCAAGCTTGGAACCGCTGTGCCCCAGTTCGTGACCTCAGGTGAACCAGTGAATAATCATCGAGTAGGACTAAAGAGTTATTTAAGTCTCAGATGGAAACGTAGTTTTGCAAATGTTGAACATCCTATTTCAAGATAACCAATTGTTGATTAGCGCATTAAATGATACTTTTTATCAAGCACTGCTGTGGCAAAGGATTGCATCAAGTTAAGAAAATCCTTTTATCCTTCATGTAATAAAGTGAACTAATATTTTATCTCTTGTAGTTCCGATTTGGCATCTCGAGAGCAATCCAACAATTCACAGTCGTGGCTGGACGATTGTAGTTTCGTCTGGTCGTAACATTATACATTCCAGTTTTATCTGGAAAGCTGAAAACGGCTGGGAGAGTGGTGTGCTGACCCATAGTCCTTCATGCAGCGTCCAGATGATGCCTTGTGGTAGTGGACGACACGGCGACCGGTGGGAATTGTGTGATCCACTGGACCTGATAGCAGAAGTACTCTATTGTTGCATACTATTACCTTTATTTTACTTTTGTCAATGCTCATATTATAATGTCAAGACATTCCGTTCACTTGCTCTTCCAAATCCTTTTCCGTCTCTGGAAGAATAAGAATATCACCATCATATCCTAAATATTTTATTACTTCTCCATTATCATTAAATCTCTTTCCAAATTTCTAAATTCTCCTTGGTTTCCTTCACTGATTTCCCACTGTACAGATTGTCTAACAGCAGGAATAGACTTCAACCTTGTCTCACTCCATTCGCAACTACTGTTTCCATTCCGTATCCTTTGACTTCTATAACTGTAGTCTGGTTTCTTTGTAACATACAGATAACATTTCGTTCCCTGTTTTTATGCCTGCTTCTTTCTGGATTTCTAAATATAGAAATGCTGTAAACGTGTAGCATGGCGTCCATCGAATCTATCTCCAAAGACAAGCTGGCTGGTTACCCTGAGGCCGACTTCTACCAGATTTTGCATTCTTCTGTCCCTAATTCGCTTCACTATTTCGTAAAAATGACAGTTCGACAAAATTCTCACCTTCCAGCACCTGTCTTGTTGGAGTTGGAATTATTACATGTTTATTGAAGTCCGGAGTGTTTCACCTGTCTCATATAGCTTGCACACCAGATGGCATTGTTTTGTCCGGGTATGGACTATCAAAGGTCTCAAAACTTCTGAGGGAATATCTTCTACTCTAGGGACCTACATTCGGCTTAGGTCTGTCATTTCTTATCTCAGTATCATATCTCCACCTTATTTTCGTCCAATTCCTCTTCATTTTTTATAATATTGTTTTCAAGTTTTTTTCGCTTGGTTGGTACTTCTATATGTTGTTTTAAAATATCAGATTTCCCTCCTTCGTTTAGTACTGGCTTTCTATACGAGATCTTGATATTGATCCAGCTGTTTCCCTTTTCTCCAAAGGTCTCTTTAAATTTCCTGTTAGTCGCATTCATCTTCCCTCTGGTGATTGCATTTGTTCTCACGCCATGCCTGGTTAGATAAGAGAGGCGTTCAATAAGTATTGCAACACGTTTCTTTTCAGGGGAAATTTCGGTTGAAAAAATGAGGAATTTGTTGTGGAACGTCGTGGAATATTCTCATTTCAGCCCCTATAGTTTCGTGAAGTTTCGACATGTGGCGTTATTACCTCTTATGTCAATTAACAGTTAAAGGTATGCCATTTACTGATGTGTAAGTCATTGTCCATTGCGTGGATTACTTTTTGAATGTGACTCCTGTCACATGATGCCCCCTCTGCACAACACATTCCATCTAGGCGGCGTTGGAAGCTTTCCACTTCTCGGCGTAACGTATTCCCTGGGACATTGCCGACGGCAGTTGTGATGCGGTCCTTCAACTCAGGAATGGTGACACAACGTGTTCGGAACACTTCTTGCTTCAGGTAGCCCCAAAGGAAACAGTCTGCACACGAAAGGTCAGCTGAGCGAGATGGCCAGGAAATGTCGCCAAAACGGGAAATTAATTTACCGGGAAATTTATGTCGCAAGAAATCCATGCAAATTCAGGCCACCATTCCTGAGTTGAAGGATCGCATCAGAACAGCTGTCGGCAATGTCACAGGGAATACGTTACGCCGAGTTATGGAAAGCTTCAACGCCGCCTAGATGAATTTGTTGTGCAGTGGGGGCATCAACTGACAGGAGTCATATTCAAAAAGTAATCCACGCAATGGACAATAACTTAGACATTAGTAAATGGCATACCTTTAACTATTAACTGAGATAAAAGGTAATAAATAAATTACAGTTACTGCCTGAAGGTGTATTTTTAATATCATGCTATGAACGCTGCTGCACCCTGTATTTATAGGCGTTTCAGAATGTCTAGGGAGACCAGACAGTGAACAAAAACACGGTGAGTCGTTGAGCAAGGAATCTGTCATCATCGCAACAAGGTCACGCAAATCTGTCTCATTTCCCGCGTGCCAGCCGGCCGCATATAGGCGTGACCAAAAATTGTTCAAGTGGCTCAGAGCATTATGGGACTTAACATCTGAGGTCATCAGTTCGCTGGAACTTAAAACTACTTAAACCTAACTAACCTCAGAACATCACACACATCCATACCCGAGGCAGGATTCGAACCTTCGACCGTAGCGGTCACGCGGTTCCAGACTGAAGCGCCTAGAACCTCTCGCATAGGCGTGACTTCTGCAGTGTTGTAACGTGCGGACACTCTCATTCGAGGTGATCGACGGGTAGTGCTGAGACAAGTCTGTGCGTCCATCTCCATCTGTCTGGCCCATGAAGGATGCACCCCACGCGAAGGAGTACGTGGATGCTGTGGAAGTTACTGATGCCTCAAGACTTTGGCTCTACGTCGACCAGTAGAGTGCTACCACATGGGCATACAGACCTTCCCAGTAAGGTGGTGTAAGACCGTCGCATTAACGGAGATTATGTTGAAAACCAGTGTTTCGTAGCCAAAAGAGTGGGAAATAATATGGTGTATTGGAATCCTAAACACAACCGATGTGCTTTCAGAAAAAAAAGTGTTGCATTACTCTGTGAGCGCCCCTCGTATTTTGCGCTTTCTGTCAGTCTCATTTTTCGACTTCTGTATTCCTCTTCACCTGCTACATATGCTTGAGTTTTATATTTTCTCCTTTCCTCAACTGAATTCAAAATGTCCTTAATTGTCCAAAGACACAAATGTATAAGGCTTCTGCTTCTGGAATGCTGATGTTCAGTTTAATACCTATTTCAGATAGGGGAGCATACGCCAACACTGTGAGAACCTCTTCCCTTGCATTGTGTTACTCTGCCGGAGAATAAGCAATCCCAGTGTGGTTCAATTCATGCCATGCCAAAACTGTAGATGTCACTCTTAATGATACTTGTATCATCACCGGGTGCCTGAAGCCTACTCCTCTGGATACACTGTACAGCCTCGCGGGAATTGCACCCCTCGACATCAGCCGAGAGGTAGCAGCAAAAAGTGAGAAAAAAAATCAGAAACTTCTGAAGCTCATCCCCTTATATGGCTATCAACCAGCAAACCCACGTCTAAAATCCAGAAAGAGCTTCCTCAGATCTACCGAGGCTCCAGTTGGGGCACCACAGCAATGAGGAATTGAACTATGGCGTGCAAGGCTTACCAGTACTGTGGGATGGATTACACCAAGCGAGAGACTACCACACGGCTACATAGAGAATTGAAGTACATGGAGATCCCCCAACAGACGACGCTCGGGTGTCGCGGAATGTAAGAGAAATTTGACTAAATGGGGTTTCCTAGAGGAGCCTACACTCTGTGAGTAGGGAGCAACAAAGACGACCTTCCACCTGCTCCATTGTACCCAGTGTCTAGCAACATGCACAACAGAAGACCTGCTACATGAAACCCCAAATGCAATAGAGGTCGCTAACGTCTGGGCGGCAGAAGTGTAAATAATTGCCTTGTAAATATATGAATACACACACGACATGTAAATATTGTACATTATCGTACATCGTAACTGCTTCTGGCACGAATAAATAAATAAAATGTATAAGCTTAAGACATTAATGGCGTAACAGCCTATCGTTTCCTTCGAAGTCATATCGTTTCACGCGGTTGTCACGAGACGTGTGATTGACGCTACTGAGCTCTACAGCTCTCCATTGAAACAGCATTCGACAACTTTGGGGTCGTTGCCGTCGTTCAGAGGCAGCTACGGGTGCCTGCTGTGCGTTCATCAGCCGCTTTTCTCGCAGGCTAGGCCAGGTCAGCCGGCCGGGAAGCCCGCCACGCGCTGTTTGTTTATTCCGGTTGTCTGCAACTAATCGAGCGTGCCACGCCGGAGCCGAAGCCCGCCGCCTCCGTTTGAAGGGCTTCCTTCAGGGGAGCGGCCGCTACCGGGAACACGTCGCCCAGCCGCTGCCATCTTGGGAACCTCAAGGAGGAGACGGTGGCGAATGAGAGTAGATGTTTCGAGTTACTAGAGAGCTTCTCGAGGAATTTCTCGTAATGCGTGCCTCATGAAACTACATCTACATCTACATTTATACTCCGCAAGCCACCCAACGGTGTGTGGCGGAGGGCACTTTACGTGCCACTGTCGTTACCTCCCTTTCCTGTTCCAGTCGCGTATGGTTCGCGGGAAGAACGACTGTCTGAAAGCCTCCGTGCGCGCTCTAATCTCTCTAATTTTACATTCGTGATCTCATCGGGAGGTATAAGTAGGGGGAAGCAATATATTCGATACCTCATCCAGAAACGCACCCTCTCGAAACCTGAACATAAGCTACACCGCGATGCAGAGCGCCTCTCTTGCAGAGTCTGCCACTTGAGTTTGTTAAACATCTCCGTAACGCTATCACGGTTACCAAATAACCCTGTGACGAAACGCGCCGCTCTTCTTTGGATCTTCTCTATCTCCTCCGTCAACCCGATCTGGTACAGATCCCACACTGATGAGCAATACTCAAGTATAGGTCGAACGAGTGTTTTGTAAGCCACCTCCTTTGATGATGGACTAAATTTTCTAAGGACTCTCCCAATGAATCTCAACCTGGTACCCGCCTTACCAACAATTAATTTTATATGATCATTCCACTTCAAATCGTTCCGCACGCATACTCCCAGATATTTTACAGAAGTAACTGCTACCAGTGTTTGTTCCGCTATCATATAATCATACAATAAAGGATCCTTCTTTCAATGTATTCGCAATACATTACATTTGTCTATGTTAAGGGTCAGTTGCCACTCCCTGCACCAAGTGCCTATCTGCTGCAGATCTTCCTGCATTTCGCTACAATTTTCTAATGCTGCAAATTCTCTGTATACTACAGCATCATCCGCGAAAAGCCGCATGGAACTTCCGACACTATCTACTAGGTCATTTATATACACTCCTGGAAATGGAAAAAAGAACACATTGACACCGGTGTGTCAGACCCACCATACTTGCTCCGGACACTGCGAGAGGGCTGTACAAGCAATGATCACACGCACGGCACAGCGGACACACCAGGAACCGCGGTGTTGGCCGTCGAATGGCGCTAGCTGCGCAGCATTTGTGCACCGCCGCCGTCAGTGTCAGCCAGTTTGCCGTGGCATACGGAGCTCCATCGCAGTATTTAACACTGGTAGCATGCCGCGACAGCGTGGACGTGAACCGTATGTGCAGTTGACGGACTTTGAGCGAGGGCGTATAGTGGGCATGCGGGAGGCCGGGTGGACGTACCGCCGAATTGCTCAACACGTGGGGCGTGAGGTCTCCACAGTACATCGATGTTGTCGCCAGTGGTCGGCGGAAGGTGCACGTGCCCGTCGACCTGGGACCGGACCGCAGCGACGCACGGATGCACGCCAAGACCGTAGGATCCTACGCAGTGCCGTAGGGGACCGCACCGCCACTTCCCAGCAAATTAGGGACACTGTTGCTCCTGGCTCATCTTCAGTGATAAGAGTCGCTTCTACCTTGGTGCCAATGATGGTCGTATGCGTGTTTGGCGCCGTGCAGGTGAGCGCCACAATCAGGACTGCATACGACCGAGGCACACAGGGCCAACACCCGGCATCATGGTGTGGGGAGCGATCTCCTACACTGGCCGTACACCACTGGTGATCGTCGAGGGGACACTGAATAGTGCACGGTACATCCAAACCGTCATCGAACCCATCGTTCTACCATTCCTAGACCGGCAAGGGAACTTGCTGTTCCAACAGGACAATGCACGTCCGCATGTATCCCGTGCCACCCAACGTGCTCTAGAAGGTGTAAGTCAACTACCCTGGCCAGCAAGATCTCCGGATCTGTCCCCCATTGAGCATGTTTGGGACTGGATGAAGCGTCGTCTCACGCGGTCTGCACGTCCAGCACGAACGCTGGTCCAACTGAGGCGCCAGGTGGAAATGGCATGGCAAGCCGTTCCACAGGACTACATCCAGCATCTCTACGATCGTCTCCATGGGAGAATAGCAGCCTGCATTGCTGCGAAAGGTGGATATACACCGTACTAGTGCCGACATTGTGCATGCTCTGTTGCCTGTGTCTATGTGCCTGTGGTTCTGTCAGTGTGATCATGTGATGTATCTGACCCCAGGAATGTGTCAATAAAGTTTCCCCTTCCTGGGACAATGAATTCACGGTGTTCTTATTTCAATTTCCAGGAGTGTATATTGTGAAAAGCAATGGTCCCATAACACTCCCCTGTGGCACGCCAGAGGTTACTTTAACGTCTGTAGACGTCTCTCCGTTGATAACAACATGCTGGAGAATTTAAGCATGCTTCTGATACCGCGGCCCTCTGAGAGTCTGAGGACAACAAAAAAAATGGTTCAAATGGCTCTGAGCACTATGGGACTTAACATCTGAGGTCATCAGTCCCTTAGAACTTAGAACTACTTAAACCTAATTACCCTAAGGACATCACACTCATCCATGCCCGAGGCAGGATTCGAACCTGCGACCGTAGCAGCAGCGCGGTTCCGGAGTGAAGCGCCTAGAACCGCTCGGCCACCGCGGCCGGCTGAGGATAACATCATCAAGCTTCAGATGTTGCGAAATGGTTATGGGTTGAGTCGCAGACGGAGGTGTGGCCTCTTCGCAGTCAATAGTACACTGAGGTGACAAAAGTAATGAGATAGCGATATGCAGATATACAGATGGAGGTGTACGCAAGGTGTAAAGGACAGTGCATTGGCGGAGCTGTCGTTTGTACTCCAATGATTCATGTAAAAATGTTTCTAACGTGATTATGTCTGCACGACGGGAACCACCAGACTCTGAACGTGCAATGTTGGAACTAGACGCATGGGACATTCCATTTCGGAACTCGTTAGGAAATTCAGTATTCCGAGATCCACAGTGTAAAGAGTGTGCAGAGAATGCCAAATTGCAGGCATTACCTCTCACAACAGACAATGCAGCGGCCGAGGGCCTCCACTTAACGACCGACAGCAGCAGCGTTTACATAGAGTTGTCAGAGCTAACAGACAAGCGATAATGCGTGAAATAACCGCAGAAATCAATGTAGCGCGTAAGACGAACGCATCCGTTAGGACAGTGAGGTGAAATTGCGCAAAAATTGGCTACGGCAGCAGACGACATCGCCTGAGGTGCCTCTCATGGGCTCGTCACCATATCAGCTAAACCCTAGACAACTGAAAAGATGAGTCCTGATTTTAGCTGGTAAGAGGGTTCTGGTGTGGTGTAGCCACCACGAAATCATGGATCCACGCTGCCAACAACCGGCTATGTAAGTTTATGGTGGCTCCGTAATGGTGTGGACTGTGATTAAATGGAATGGACTGATTCCTTTGGTCTAACTGAACTGATCATTGACAGAAAATGATTATTTTCGGTTGCCTGAGGACCATTTGCAGCTATTCATAAATCTCATGTTTCAAAAGTTATCACTAGGCTACAATTCCCCCAGTCGGTTTAAAGAACATTCTGGACTGTTCGAGCGAATGACTTGGTCATCCAGATCACCCGACGTTAATCCCAGCGAACATTCACGGGACACACCTAGAGGTCAGTTCATGCACAAAATCCCACACCGGCAACACTTTAGCCAGTTATGGAGCTCACGATTTCTGCACGGAACTTCCAACGACTTGCAAGTACGGTCCGCGTCAAGCTGCTGCACTACGCCGGCAAAAAGTACGTCCGACACGGTATTAAGACGTACCTCATGACTTTCGTAACCTCTGTGTGTATTACTTGGCAAAGCGAACTGTAGGCGCGGCTCTGGCAAGAAGCGCTTTAGTGATGTGATTAGTTACGGCACGGTCTTCCGTGGAAATTTGGCGAATGTCACGAGGCTCCTAGTATTACGAAATAAACTAATTGGCAATATGTGTGTTGCCAAACAATGGGTATCCTGAGACCTCCTGTCAGATTACAACTGACCTTCCTTTCTTCCAGAAGTGCTAGTCAAACAAGACATGCAGGAGATCTTCTGAGAAGTGTGAAATGTACTGGCGGGAATGAAGCTTCGAGAGCAGGTCCTGAGTCGCGCTTGGGCAGCTCTGGTGGTAGAACTAGTTTCCGCGAATGGAAAAGGTCCCATGGTCGAGTTCAGTTCATGCACACAGTTTTAATCTGCCAGGAAGTTTCAAATCAGAGCATACTCCGCCGCAGAGTGAAAATTAATTCTAGAATACGTATCCTGTCGACCACAGTCAAAAACTTTAAAAGTACTGTTCATTCCCTCCGTTTACATAACCTTACCGGACAAAAAATTAGTCACACCTACAGAAAACACTACAAGCATGAATTAGTACCGTGCAATTCCTCCCCTGGACTTGATATCCGCCTGGGTTCGATTTGTTCAACGATTCCATAAGGTTGGGCAGTTTCGTCGCATCCAGATTAAGCCACTCGCTAAGGATTTGATCACACAGTTTCGTCAAATTGCGGGGATCGTGACCGCTATTCCAGCATTTGACCCACACTTTCTGTACGGGCTCAACTCAGATTAATTTGCAGGCCAAATGAGTTGTCAATAATAGGATGGGGGAGTGTTGAGAAAACCAGTCACATATTCATCCAGTCCAATGAATTTTGCTGTTGTCGTCTTGAAAAATAGGGGTATCAGTAGCATACTCGCTGACTGAAAGGCAACATATGATCGTTCAGAATGTTTAAAAAAACATATTGGTTCATGTTAGTGGTAACCTCAACGAGCGGGCCCAACAGGTCTAGCTTGAACCTGACCTTGCTCACATTCAGAATGTGCCCTAATTGTCTCGTCCTGAATATCATCTCTGTTCACATGAAACGCTGTATACGAAGACAACACTTAGGCGCAGGGTACGGGCTATAGAGCAGAGTAAAGAACTATTGGAAAGCAGAGGTGGCTGCCTTCTATGACGATGGTGTTGGAAATTTGGTATAACGCTCCAACAAATGTCTAAGTCGGAGCGGCGACTATGTAGAGAAGTATCTGGAAAGTGTAGCTAACTCTTGCAAATAAAATGATTCTGATTTTCACTGTGGTTTCCATTTAGCGACCGATTGGAACTTACTTTCTGGACAACCCTCTTATTTTTTGTATATATTATTACATTCCAGTTTGTACTGAAGATTATAAATGTGATATCTGCCCACATCACAAAAAATTATACACATTATTTTACAAAGATTAGGCAAAGTAGTAATAATAAGTAGCGTATGATGAAAATAAGAATAAGATCAGGGATGTACATAATGGAATTGAAGTGCATCGTTTTGCATACTAGTCTGATTCATCGTGTGCTACAATATATGCGTCTTGGTCTGTTAAATTACAAGCGCCTGATTTTCTTCTTGTCGCCCTTGAAAAAGAAGCCCTCATTGGCTGTAATAAAAGTTTCTACACAGGTGACTATCACTTGATGTAAAGGTGCACTTGACACAAACGTCATTTGAATACAGAGAACAATGTGATTCTTCAGACCACATTACGTTCCGTCATTTAGCTAGTGTCCATGTTCGATAAACTCCAGTCCAATGAAAACGCGGAGCTTTACGTGGCAGAGGAAAAAATCACTCTGTATATGTCTCACTGATCGCTACTTTTTTATGCTCACGTAGAGACAGTGGACACGCAATTGAACATCTGCCTCGATCGCTATGTCATCTATAAAGGCTTAAGGATTCGTCTGTGTGTGCTGTCTGGGATGACTAATTCTTTGCCCTGTGAGCTTATATGAGGTGCTGATTTTCTTATAGGATGTTTCACAATTGCTATTACCGACTTTGAGGGTTGTAGAGAAGTCTTTGTTTTTGGTAAGCAACCCAGGTCTGCAAATGTAGCGTATGGATATTAAAATAAATCTGAATATCAGATTACTTTCAAATCTCCCATTCTGTACTACATTCTTGGCCATCATAAAATCCCTAGTGTCAGCGAAAGCGGGATCGACAGGAGATACAAGACACAGAAAAAGCAGCCTTCAGTTCATTTTAGTTCACAGAGGTATTTTTGTTCAACAAGAACAAAGCTCCACGCGAAACTCACGACACGATGAAGGCACCAAAAATGCTCAGCCACTTCCGTTCACTGATGCTGTTCAACTGAGATCGACGTACATAGAGTAGGAAGGAAGACCATTGCTGGCTATGAGCCCTCACTCGTCAGCGACCTGCTACGTCACCAGGCACCGCCCGAGCCTTTGTAGCGTCAAGTGCTGACAGCGACTACGGTTTGCAATGTCTCTTACTGTTATTCCACGTAGAGAATCACCCTGACAGGGTCCAGCATTCCTTTAGAGAATTAATACAATTACATAATCAAAATAAAAATTGGACTTTAATAACAAGAGATGCAACCGAGCAGCCTATCTATAATATAGTATTACAGTTTTTCCTTTACACAACCAGCGAATATAAATGCAATGAGCTTCATACACACTCTACAACGTTGACAACACTCACTTTCAAAAAATGTTCAAATGTGTGTGAAATTTTGTGGGACTTAACTGCTAAGGTCATCAGTCCCTAAGCTTACACACTACTTAACCTAAATTATCGTAAGGACAAACACACACACCCATGCCCGAGGGAGGACTCGAACCTCCGCCGGGACCAGCCGCACAGTCCATAACTGCAGCGCCCTAGACCGCTCGGCCAATCCCGCGCGGCAACACTCCCTCTGAAAGTCCGCTTTACTGCATCTCATCTAGCTCTATTCTTTAAACACCAAAGGTGGACAAAACTTTTTCCTTTGAAATGTAATTCATTGGTTGTCGTGTTTATTTCGAGAAATTTTAAATGTGTCATAGCTGCTAAAGTTTGCATTACATCGTTATAAGAAGAAATTTTTGAATTACGAAGGGTTTTCAATAAGCAATGCAACACATTTTTTTCTCTGCAAGTTTTGATTGTAGAAAATGCCGTATTTATTGTGTGACGTAGAATATCCCCCTTTCAGCCCCTCTAGTTTCATGAAATTCCGACAGTTGGCGGTGCAATAAGTAGCCTTCAAAATGACGTTTGTAACGGAGGTGAGTTGCGAGCAGAGATCTGTCACCGAGTTTGTTTTCACGGACAACCAGAGCACCGCCGATATTCACAGGCGCTTCAGAATGTACGGGGACCTGGTAGAGAACAAAAGCACGGTGAGTCGTCGGGCGAGGCATCTCTTATCATCGTAACAAGGTCGCAAACCTATCCGAATTCCCGCGTGCCGGGTGGCCGGACACAGCTGTGACTCCTACATGTTGGAACGTGCGGAAACTCTCAGTCGAGGTGATCGACGGATCAGAATCAAATACATCACTGCACAACTGAACGTCTCTGCTGGTAGTGCTGACACATATCTCTGCACCCGAGAGGAGTTCACAAAACTTCATTGGACCGTTCTTCCTCATTCACCCTATAGCACGGATCTTACATCTTCCGACTTCCCGTCTGTTTGGCACTCCGGGGGAAGCATTACGAAGACGACGAGGAAGTTGTTGACGTAGCAAGACGTTAGCTCCGACGTCGACCAGTAGAGTTACTCTGTTCGGACATACAGGCCCTCCCAGTTGGGTGAGGTAAGGCACTCGCATTGAACAGATGTTACGTTGAAAAATAGGGTTTTATAGCCAATCGAGTGGGGAATAATATGGTGTATTGGAATCTTAAATAAAAACAAGCTGCTTTCAGAAATTAAATGTTGCATTAATTATTGAACGTCCTCGTACCTTACAAAGTACAGTAACCAACCCCCGTTTGTACAGTTTTATTTATACCTAGACACTGTTTGGGCTTGTATTCATTTTCTAATGGTGTTACACTTCTATATCTTCGTCAGTATAGCGCTTTTATGGACTGAATGCCGCAGATGGCGTAAGACATCGAAAAAGTTCAAAGATAGGCAACTGCAGCGGTAGCACTCAAAATGCAGTCGATAAAAACGGTGTAATGACGAAGGTATAAAGGTATAGCGTCAACTGAAAAGGGACGGTAGTCTATAATCCGTCTAGGCCTAAAATAAAGCTATAGAAAAATGGGCAGATTACTGTATTTGTAAAGTAATTCAGTCCATGTTCTCGGAACTCAACCACTACTAAAGTGGATAAGTAAGGGCAGTGTGACTAGGGCCTCCCGTCGGGTAGACCGTACCCCGGGTGCAAGTCTTTCGATTTGACGCCACTTCGGCGACTTGCGCGCCGATGGGGAATGAAATGATGATGATTAGGGACAACACAATACCCAGTCCCTGAGCGGAGAAAATCTCCGACCCAGCCGGGAATCGAACCCGGACCCTTAGGATTGACATTCTGTCGCGCTGACCACTCAGCTACCGCGGACGGACACTAAAGTTGATAAATTATGGGGAATATTTGCTCCAAAATGAAGGAAAACATAATTTCTTGCTCTAATATTGTTGACAAAGACTCAGATGAGGGATATATTACATTGGCTCAGTTTTTGTAGCTGAGGAATTTGCAAAAAAATGTGATTTTACTGCTGTGTTACCCGAAGAAGTGCAGATGATTTTGCAGATGAATGTAATATAGCCTAACAGGTGTCTGAAGGCTCGCGAGTCATGTCATACTATAACAGGTCGAAGAAATGATATCACAATCGAGAAAGAAGTCTTCTTCACACTTCATACGAATAGTGAATTTCAAATCAAACAGAGACAGAGAGAAAGTGAAGTCTTCAACGCTTACCTATAATTTTTTTATCCTTACAGTGGAGCACTTCTATTCTTCACGGTAACCTATTCTTTCTTTCTTTAGTTTCTTGACCTATTAGAAACGCTGTTGGTGGTAAGTACAACCTGTAACTAAACTCGTAGGTCCTCTTTGCGGAACTATTCTTTGAATTGACAATAATTTTATCTTTTCGTTTACAACAAGATAGCCGTTTACGTTGCAATTTCATGTGTTTTGGAAGGAATCAGTATCCTTAATGTGATGTGCTTTGATTCATGTTACTCTCTACATGATATAGAATAGTAGTTCCAGGTCTTTCTGGGGCGATTACCCCAGATTTCTTCACAATTTTCATGCAGCCATTTCGCCTTAGCTTCCCTGCACTTCCTCTTTATTTCATTCCAAAATGACTTGTATTTCTGTGTTCTGTATTTCCCTGAACAATTTTTTACTTCCTTTTTTCATAGATATCTGAAGTATTTCTTCTGTTATCCATGATTTCTTTGCAATTACCTTCTTTGTACATATGTTTTTGCCGGTCGGGTTGCCCGAGAGGTTCTAGGCGCTACAGTCTGGAACCGCGCGACCGCTACGGTTGCAGGTTCGAATCCTGCCTCGGGCATGAATGTGTGTGATGACCTTAGGTTAGTTAGGTTTAAGTAGTTCTAAGTTGTAGGGGACTGATGACCTCAGCAGTTAAGTCCCATAGTGCTCAGAGCCATTTGAACCATTTGAACCTATGTTTTTCTTCCCAACTTCTGTAATTGCTGTTTTTAGTTATGTCCATTCCTCTTCAAGTTGGCCCTCTACTGAGCTATTCATTATCGGTGTATCTACAGCCTCAGAGAACTTCGAGCGTATCTCTTCATTCTTTAGTATTTCCTTATTCCGTTTCTTTGCGGTTTGATTCTTCCTAATTAGTCTCTTAAACTTCAGCTTACTCTTAATTACTACTAAATTGTGACCTGCTCCCTGCTACACCTTAAATTGAGTACCATATTTCGGAATCTCCACCTGACCATGGTGTAATCTAAAATCTCCCCGTATCTCCCCGCCCTTTCCAATTGTACTTCCTCCTCTTGTGGTTATTGAACAGAGTATTCGCTATTACTATTTAAATTTTATTGCAGAAGTCAACTAGTCTTCCTTCTCATTCATTCCTACTATCAAGCTCATATACTCCCGTAACCCTTTCTTCTGCTCCTTCTCCAACAATGGCTTTCCAATTTCCCATTACTACTAGATTTTCATCTCTCTTTACGTACTGAATTATATACTTTCTGTATCTCTTCATCTTCGGCTTGCGACGTTGGCATATATGCCTGAACTATCGTCGGTGTTGGTTTGCTGTAAATTTTGATGAGAATAATCCTTTCGCTGAACAGTTCACTGTATCAAACTCTTTGCCTTACCTTTCTTTGATAACGAATCCTACTCCCGTTATACCATTTTCAGCTGCTGTTAATATTACCCTACATTCATCTGACTAGAAATCGTTGTCTTCTTTCCATTTCACTTCATTGACTTACACTATATCTAAATTGTGCCTTAGCATTTCCTTTTCAGATTTTCTAGCTTACGTACCATGTTCGTACTTCTGCAGTCCACGCCCCGACTCGTAGAACGTTGTTATTTCGTTGGTTATTCAATATTTGTCTCATGGTCATCGCCCTCTTGGCAGTACTCTCCCGGAGATCCGATTGGGTACTAGTCCAGAATCTTTCGTCAGTGATGAGATCATCAAGACACTTTTTCAATTATAGGCCCCCTATCCTATGGATATACACTATGCGTCTTTAATACAACGGTTTCCATTGCCTTCTGCATCCTCATGCCGTTGATGATTGCTGATTCTTCTGCCTTTCAGGTGCAGTGTCCCTCCCCAATGGCAAGAGAGGCTCTGAACCACTGTCCGCTCCTCCGCCCTCTTTGGCAAGGTATGTTCTTACTCCGGAAGTCTTCGGCCGCCACTGTTGATGATTTTTTTTCCGAAATTAAGCGGTAACGTGGTTCTAACTTGGGACCAAGTACGCTTTAATTAGTAATTAAAGACTGTTCTCCTAGACCCCGGGTGCAGACAACATTTTTACTACTATATTCAACGGCATATGTGGATGCTGTCTGTGAAATGTGTTGTGACTTTCTTTACTACTGACTCTATTCATAACACATTTCGCAGACAGTATCCACATATGGCGTCGAATGTAATCGTAATGTAATGGCAACCGTCCATCCTTGAGGGATGATGGTGTAGCATGCTTGGTTCAGAGTCTGCAGCGTCTGCTGTGGCTAAAAAGTCCCACTCGAGAGTGGCAGTCCCTACTGCAGTTTGGACATGTGAAATTTGAAAATCGCTCTGTCTCTTCGCTTTGTCCTCTTCCTGATTTGTTCCTGTGTGCGTTCGTCCTCTGAGAGTTTGACGCCCTGGCGCACAGTTACTCGCCACTTGACACTGTCATCTGCAATGCTTTCCCAGCGACTTGGATTGATTCTGATCTTGATCAGGTCTCTCTTGCAGACATCCTTGAAACGAAGATGCGGTCGTCCCACTGGCCTCACACCCTCCTGAGGTTCTCCGTACAGCAGTTGTTTCGGTATCCGTTCAGGATCCATGTGCCTGACATGTCCTAACCATCTTAGACGTCGATGACTCAGGAGTGCAAAGATGCTGGTTGTGCTTGCACGATGAAAGACTTCGGTGTTGGGTACTCCATCTCTCCAAGAGATCTGAGGGATCTTCCGGAGACAGCGGAGATGGAAGCTGTTGAGTCGAGATTCATGCATAGAAAGAGTTGTACATGTCTCATAGCTATAGAGAAGGGTGCTTGTAACACAAGCGTTGTAGACTTTTAATTTAGTTTTTGTGGTAAGCAGTCCGTTGTTGCATACTCTGTTTTTCAATCTAGCCATGACAGATGATGCCTTTGCGATTCTGTTAGTAATTTCAGTTTCCATGGACAAGTTGCTACATATTCTGTATCCCAAGTAGGTAAAGTCATCAACTACCTGGAGAGGATTGCCATCAGTTCTGATGGATGGAAGGTTGGTAGTGCACTGCACCATGATCTTAGTCTTTTGAAGGCTGATGAGTAGACCAAATTTTTCACAGGCATTTGATAATTTGTTGATTATATACGGCAGCTAATCTTCTGTGTTCGCTACTAGAGCTGCATCGTCCGCATGTAACAATTCACGGATAACAAATGTATTTTATTTGGTCTTGGCCTTGAGGCGAGCAATGTTGAAAAGATTGAATGTACTTAAAAAATATACCATTGTACAACACATATTTCAGAAGCTATGATGTCACAAACACTGAGATGCGTGGAAAAGTGCCGCATCATGCATGACGTTTTAATTTATTACTTATTTACTACTAATTCTATTCACAATACATTTCGCAGACAGTAGCCACATATACCAGTGGATGTACCTGCAAAGTTACATGATTGTACAGCACATAGTTCAGGAGAACGACGTCATAAACATTAAGCTGCATGAAAATGAAACTCCAGGGCGAAATTCGCTAGAGATGCAGGTGAAATATGTGTATAATAAGTTACATATGTTTGACATGTGGGTTCGCAGGCAAAGCCACGGGTAAAAATCTCATCCTAAACCCCTGGAACGATGTCAGCCAGGTTTGGTACATATATTAGTTACAGTCTGGAAAGAAATATTGTGACGGTAAGAATCACCAGCCTTCTATTGGAATGAGCATGATAACATGGAGAGAGAAGGGGGAGGAGGAGATGAATAGATATTGAGGGGGAAGGACGAGATAGCCACAGATAGAGGTGGGGCGAGATAGACGGAAAGAGAGGCGAGGAGGAAATTGACATGGGAAGATAATCTGTCTACTTCTACATCTACAAGGATACTCTGGAAATCACATTTAAGTGCCTGGCAGAGGGTTCATCGAACCACCTTTACAATTCTCTGTTATTCCAATCTCGTATAGCTTGCGGAAAGAAAGAACACCTGTATCTTTCCGTACGAGCTCACATTTCCCTTATTTTATCGTGGTGATCGTTCCTCCTTATGGAGGTCGGTGTCAACAAAATATTTTCGCATTCGGAGGAGAAAGTTGGTGATCGGAATCTAGTGAGAAGATTCGGTCGCAACGAAAAACGCCTTTCTTTTAAAGATGTCCCTGCCCAAATCTTGTATGATTTCTGTGACACTCTCTCCTATAATACCAAACGTGCTGCCTTTCTTTGAACTTTTTCGATGTACTCCTTCAATCCTATCTGGTAGGGATCCCACACCGCGCAGCAGTATTCTAAAAGAGGACGCACAAGCGTAGTGTAGGCAGTCTCCTTAGTAGGTCTGTTACATTTTCTAAGTGTCCTGCCAATAAAACACAGACTTTGGTTAGCCTTCCCCACAACATTTTATATGTGTTGCTTGCAATGTAAGCTGTTCGTAATTGTAATACCTAGGTATTTAGTTGATTTTAAGGCTTTTAGATTAGACTGATTTATCGTGTAACCGAAGTTTAACGAGTTCCTTTAAGCACTCATGTGGATGACCTCACACTTTTCGTTATTTAGGGTCAACTGCCACTTTTCGCACCATTCAGATATCTTTTCTACATCGTTTTGCAGTTTGTTTTGATCTTCTGATGACTTTATTAGTCGATAAACGACAGCGTCATCTGCAAACAACCAGATTGTCTCCCAAATCGTTTATATAGATAAGGAACAAAAAAAGGACCTATAACACTACCTTGGGGAACGCCAGAAATCACTTCTGTTTTACTCGATGACTTTCCGTCAGCACTACGAACTGTGACCTCTCTGACGGGAAATCACAAATCCAGTCACATAACTGAGACGATATTCCATAAGCACGCAGTTTCACTACGAGCCGCTTTTGTGGTACAGTGTCAAAAGCGTTCCGTAAAAATCTGATACTGAGGAGATTTAAATCAACGCACTATAACTGCATTTAGTTTACATTCCTTTACGCTACCGACTGCGCTATATATTCAATAATAGGAGGAGATGGAAAGAGACAGAGGGAGGGAGAGAAAAGTGGGGAGACGGGGGAGTAGGAGATAAACAGACAGGAGGGGGAGGAAATAGAAAAGGGCGAGAAGAGGAAATGGACAGAGAGAGGGGAGGGAGGAGAAGCACTAATAGAAGACTCGAATAAATACGTACCTCGACAACGCTAATATGTAAAAAACTCCCTGGCGCTTATCACTGCAATCCAGTTCCGTCTCGTGCTATCTGACGCCCACGTCTGTAAGCGTCGTTTGCCTTTTTCTCCTGTTATGGTTTCTAAGTGTCCTGCCGATAAAACGCAGTCTTTGGTTAGCCTTCCCCACAACATTTTCTATGTGTTTCTTCCAATTTAAGTTGTTCGTAGTTTTAATATCTAGGTATTTAGTTGAATTTACGGCATTTAGATTAGACTGATTTATCGTGTAACCGAAGTTTAACGATTTCCTTTAAGCACTCATGTGGGCAGCCTACAGCAAAATTAAAGAGACCTTTGGAGAAAAGAGAACCACTTGTATGAATATCAAGAGCCCAGATGGAAACCCACTTCTAAGCAAAGAAGGGAAAGCAGAAAGGTGGAAGGAGTATATAGAGGGTTTATACAAGGGCGATGTACTTGAGGACAATATTATGGAAATGGAAGAGGATGTAGATGAAGATGAAATGGGAGATATGATACTGCGTGAAGAGTTTGACAGAGCACTGAAAGACTTGAGTCGAAACAAGGCCCCGGGAGTAGACAACATTCCATTAGAACTACTGACAGCCTTTGGAGAGTCAGTCCTGACAAAACTCTACCATCTGGTGAGCAAGATGTATGAGACAGGCGAAATACCCTCAGACTTCAAGAAGAATATAATAATTCCAATCCCAAAGAAAGCAGGTGTTGACAGATGTGAAAATTGCCGAACTATCAGTTTAATAAGTCACGGCTGCAAAATACTAACGCGAATTCTTTACAGACGAATGCAAAAACTAGTAGAAGCCGACCTCGGGAAAGATCAGTTTGGATTCCATAGAAATGTCGGAACACGTGAGGCAATACTGGCCCTACGACATACTTTGGAAGAAAGATTAAGAAAAGGCAAACCTACGTTTCTAGCATTTGTAGACTTAGAGAAAGCTTTTGACAATGTTGACTGGAATACTCTCTTTCGAATTCTGAAGGTGGCAGGAGTAAAATACAGGGAACGAAAGGCTATTTGCAGTTTGTACAGAAACCAATTGGCAGTTACAATAGTCGAGGAGCATGAAAGGGAAGCAGTGATTGGGAAGGGAGTGAGACAGGGTTGTAGCCTCTCCCCGATGTTATTCAATCTGTATATTGAGCAAGCAGTAAAGGAAACAAAAGAAAAATTTGGAGAAGGAATTAAAATCCATGGAGAGAAATAAAAACTTTGAGGTTCGACGATGATATTTTAATACTGTCAGAGACAGCAAAGGACCTGGAAGAGCAGTTGAACGGAATGGACAGTGTCTTGAAAGGAGGATATAAGATGAAGATCAACAAAAGCAAAACGAGGATAATGGAACGTAGTCGAATTAAGTCGGTTGATGCTGAGGGAATTAGATTAGGAAATGAGACGCTTAAAGTAGTAAAGGAGTTTTGCTTTTTGGAGAGCAAAATAACTGATGATGGTCGAAGTAGAGAGGATATAAAATGTAGACTGGCAATGGCAAAGAAAGCGTTTCTCAAGAAGAAAAATTTGTTAACATCGAGTATAGATTTAAGTGTCAGGAAGTCGTTTCTGAAAGTATTTGATCGAGTGTGGCCATGTATGGAAGTGAAACGTGGACGATAAATAGTTTAGACAAGAAGAGAATAGAAGCTTTCGAAATGTGGTGCTACAGAAGAATGCTGAAGATTAGATGGGTAGATCACATAACTAATGAGAAGGTATTGAATAGAATTGGGGAGACAAGAAATTTGTGGCACAACTTGACTAGAAGAAGGGATCGGTTGGTAGGTCATGTTCCGAGGCATCAAGAGATCACTAGTTTAGTATTGGAGGACAGCGTGGAGGGTAAAAATCGTAGAGAGAGACCAAGAGATGAATACACTAAGCAGATTCAGAAGGATGTAGGCTGCAGCACGTACTGGTAGATGAAGCAGCTTGTACAGGATAGAGTAGCATTGAGAGCTTCTAACAACCCTACCAAAACAAAGGTCAAAATTTAATAATGATTGTGGTGTTGCTCACGCTGCTAAATACTGCATTTTCGGGAAACAACAAAGTTATTATGTGGCAGGTGTCATTAGAGCACAGTTAATAAAGTCATTTCATGTAATAATGAATAAACTAGGCAATCATCTTTTCGTGTTTCCCACGCTGGTCTCGTTGTGAATTCATGGCTCAATCGTCGAAAATCTAGGCGGTGATGATTCCAAGCTCGGATGCAAAGAGGCCTAGGTTTTATTCTGCTATATTCAAAAGTTTTATAGATGTGTTTCACAAACCATTCTTGAAGATTAAACCTTTGAAAGTTAGCGCAATACTGGTGGTGTAAAAAAATAATCAGCACTCCGAATTTAAGTTACACTTCCTTTTTTATTACTTTTGTTGCAGTTGTCACGTAACACACAAAACATCACTTCACAATACAAAACATACTTGAAAACATCTTCCTCACTGTTAAAGTTCACATTTTATAAGCTGACTACAATATGCGTCTTTCCAACATGATGTCCAAGACTTGACTTTTTCAAAGTCCGACTCTCTAATTCTAACTGCTTACTCTCCCAGAAATCAGAGTTACAAGTACGTCAAAGATCATAGTAACCAAAGAAAGAATATACAGAAGAATAATATCATTGCAATATAAACATATCGATGTATCAAAGTACCTCTACATTAATGCAATCAAATCTGAATGTTGTCTCAGAAATATGTTAACTACTTCACAGAAACACAGTAGAATATTGCTGGTATCGAGAGGTTGAGCTGAGGTGCCGTAATGGTTACGCAATTCAAGTACCATTACAAGCAGCGTCAAACCAGTCTCAGGACTGAAGACCACAACAACAACATGGTTTTGGACGGACGGTGTATTCTTACTCATCCCGCACGCAGATGAAAGAGAGCATTGAAAGCGAGGGGAGTCTTCACACCGCATAAACTCTTCACACGCAGCGTCGGAGTAAAACCGCTCGAGGGCGGAGCCTGCAAGTGTTGCTGAAGTGCCGGCAGCCTCGGAGGCTGGTCGGCTGGCTGCTGGCCGCGGGCGGTCGCAGCCGGAGCCGACACCTGTTCCCGGGAACAGGCGGACTACACCTCGCCTTACCTCACCTCGGCGCGCTGCTGCGGTCATTTTCCCGGGCCGTTCTTCCTCCTCGGCCAGATTTATACACACCGCAGGCAAATTACACACCCGCCGCTAATAACGCCTGCCCGGACGGCCGCGGCCCTGTTATCTTTGCGCGTCTCGGAACACGTAATTTATGTCAAATAAATCACCGGTGATTTCGCCTCTCAATAGGCGATCCCGCGAGACGCGCTCTTATTACGTCGGCTACTGGCGGCCGACGCCCCCTCCCCTCCCATTCCACCCTCTCCCGCCCCCCCCCCACATACAATCGCCGCCCGCCACTTCCAAACAGCCGTGTACGCGCGGAGACCACTATAGGTGTTCTATGAGCGGTAATAGCAGTGCTTTCGTGGGCAGATTGCCGCGTGGCTCACACGGACAAGCGTCTGGCGAGGCCTCTTCGCCGTCCTTAGTCCCAAATGACCCACGCAGAGTAATAAAAGAGTTATTACGGAATTAGATCAGTCGTTAGATTCGCGGCACTAACGACGCGTATTGCGTTACAGCTGACAGCCTACTCCCGCTTTCCAAGATTCTGAAGCCACTCGAAACACCGTTCCGGAGAGAACTGAATTAGAAAATGTGCCGCTTCGTAACAAGAACGTAAGTTAGGAATATATCATCAGTGAGGAAGAGGAAGAATTACAGCACCTGCTGAATCAAACGAAAAGTCTGCTGAACACGGAATATGAACTGAGAGAAAATCAAAGCAAGCAGCAGGAACGAGATTAGCGTTAAGCTCGACGTCATTATTGAGGACCACGTAGTAGATGAAGTTGTAACCTCCCCACAATAAAATAATATAAATAATATTCACATTTAGCGTAACTACCCAACAGTGACAATATGTATAGCATTGACATTTAGTGTAACCTAGCAACAGTTTATTATCCCGTAACCTACGTGACTAATTTCTCAACAAAATTCTCACTCACTTATAACCTCTCAATAATTGACTGTGAATTTAAACTGGTAAATCTGGACGTCAGCAGTGCTGCGTCGCGGCCCTGAAAGATCATTCTGAATACATTGAAAATTATTACCTCAATAAGGTCGCCGGATAACGCGTATATATCTGCTCCTATAAGAAATTTTTCTGGCACAGCCCAGTGCAATGCTGGCCGATAGGTTTGTCATGTATAAAAAGAAACAACTAATTTTTCTTTACAATAATCGGGATGACCATGGATTGGAGAAATTAGTAAATTCTTTAAATTGAGTTGAATGATTGTCAAAAGTTAATTTTTATAAGAAAGATTATTATTAAAAGATTTCTTTTTAAAAGCATTTACATGGGACTTGATATAACAATACTACATATGCGCGACGCTGCTTTTACCTTATACTAAAATGCTCAGGCTCCGCCATCGCTCCCCACGACCGGCCCAGCCAACTCCACACACACGATACACCAGACTGCTCGCTACTACTACTACTACAACTGCTACACAGCTCCTACTGCTGACAACACTGCTCTCTGGTTTGAGATTCTCTTACAGCTTACATATCGCAGGCAGCGCGTGAGCAATCCATCGAAATAACATCTGCTCGAGCGCATTAGCAATAAATTCCTTAGTCATGGACCTCTTACAAAGTGAAGAAACGCTGCTTTCCTGCAAGCAAAATAACGCATGACGGAAGAAGCGAAGTGGTATAAGAAGAAGACAATCAGAGACAAAGAGGACTTCCTCATTAAAAGAAGTGTCCGAGCATCAAATATAGGCCTTAATTTGATGAAGAAATTCTAGGAGTGGAGCCCAGGGGCCCAGCATTTTAACGAAGTGATTCACGGCCTACGGGGAGAACCGAAGTGTGTGAGTTTTTTTTATTATGATTGGCTTTCGGACTGTGTCCATTTAGCCATCTCAATAGAAATGTCAATTACGACGATACGAAAGTAAAGACTACACAACGACCCGTCTCCGACCCAGTCAGGAATTGAACCCGGTCCCCTTCGCTTAGCAATCTACTGCGCTGCTACCAAGGTGGACAACCTGAGATGTCTGACATGTGGTACAAAAGGATACTGAAGGCAATTAGACTGATAAGATGAGAAATAAAGAGGTTCTCCGCAAAATCGGCGGTGAAATGAACATATGGAGAACACTGACAAGAAGAAGGGACAGGATGATAGGGCACTTATTATGACCACAGAATAACTTCCATGGTACGCCGGCCGGGGTGACCGAGCGGTTCTAGGCGCTACAGTCTGGAAACGCGAGACCGCTACGGTCGCAGGTTCGAATCCTGCCTCGGGCATGGATGTGTGCGATCTCCTTAGGTTAGTTAGGTTTAAGTAGTTCTAAGTTCTAGGGGACTGATGACCTCAGAATTTAAGTCCCACAGTGCTCAGAGCCATTTGAACCAATTTTTTCCATGGTACTAGCGACAGTGTTAAGTGATATATTGTTAAAGTAATAGGAATATCCAACAAACAATTGGGGTGCAAGTGCTACTCTGACCTGAAGAAGGTGGCATATTAGAGGAAGTCGTGGTGTGTCGCATCAAACCAGTCACAAAACAGACAAAAAAAATGGTTTTCCCTTTGACAGTACTTTATGTTCTGTGTTATATTCTTTGTAGGAATTTCGTTCAGCTATAGTCTTGACTTTTAGTTATTTCTTCAGTTTGTATGTGCCTTGACTCATTTTGTAGTCTATTTTAACAATACTCGTTGTTTCATCTATTGGAATGCAAGTGTAAACACACTGCTCGACAACTGCGAAGGAACAACTGACGCTCGCTAAGGAACAACTATCAATTTCTACAGAACAACCAACAATTGCTATGATCACCCAACCAATGATAATGATAGGTAATGTAGAGGGCGAGACGTGTTAACTGCAGCAAAGCCTGTGCCCGAAGGCTATGAATGCATTCGACGGTTCATACAATAAGGTATTTGACGAAAGCTGCTGTGGAGCTGATTAGTGCGAAATTCAGTGTGGTACGGTAACGTGTCTGCAAGACATCATTTAAGTGCTTACGATCGAGGACGAGCAGCTGGACGGCTCGAAGTCAGCGAAAGTGTATTAACCACTGTGGCCATAGTAATACGTATGTCCAAAAGCGTCACTTCGCGATTAAAAAAGGACGCTGAAGGTGAAATTGTTATGCGATAGCATGTCGGTGGTCGTATATCGGCCAATACATGGCAAGAGGATCGATACATAGCTCTAGTGGCGAAAAGGAATAGACGTCTTACTTCTAGGCAGATTGTTAGAGACTCTCCAACCGTTACAGGTACTCGGGACTCTGCCACAACCATTTTGCGGCGATTAAATTAAGCTGGTCTGTATGCTCAGAAGCCTGTTAAATGCATCCTGCTTCCACCACGTCATCGTCGAGGAAGAGTTAGTTGGGGTCAGCAACCGTACAGTGACTCCGACGAATCCCGCTTCGGTGTGACAAGTGATTCTGGCCTCCAGTTACTGTGGAGAGAGAGGAGAACGCGCTACATGCCACAGAATGTTCATCAACGTCATCAGTATGGCCTACACGTTATGATGTGGGCAGGCGTCATGCACAATGGCCGAACATTGCTGCACATCTTTGTACTGTACAGCTATTGTTACAGCACAACGGTACTGCAGGAAGATTGTTCTGGATCACGTCCGTCCATTTAGGGGCGGTGGTGTAGGTCCCTACTTTCTATTTGTGGACACCAATGCCCGCCAGCACAGGACCGCGTTGGACATACTGGAAAGTGAAGATATTGAACGTATAGAAGGGGCTGCGTACTTCCTGGACCTAAACACTATATAACGTCCCTGGGATGTTCTTGGCAGGCGTGTTTCTCAGCGAACACCCCCTCAACGAATCCTGCAAGAACTGAAAACCGGCTTGAGAGAGGAGTAGGGTAATACCCTCAAAGCACTCCTCAACAGTCTGATAGCCAGCATGAATAACAGGCGCAAAGCGTGCATTAGTGCTTGAGGAGGACATATTCCTTACTGAGAGTCCGGTATCGACCTGTATGTAGGGAGTCTGACATGTGTCAAATATGTGTCTGTTATCCTGTTTTCCCATATGATGATATCTGTACCATTCGTTATAAATATACCACTCCATCTCCATTACGTATGTAGTGTGTTTTATGTCGTGCTTATGGTTATTCCTGTCCAATAATGTCTCTGTTCCTTAGCAAATATCAAGCAGTGTAGATTTATTGTCAAATCATGTGAGGGTTGCCTCGTCTCGGATGTCTACATTCTCAACCTCATCTACTGGTTCTTTGGAGTTTTTCAGGCTCCCGTTATTGTCAAAATGGTCTATTTTCTTTAGTAACAACATGAGAAGTTACGAAATAAGGAGGTCTTCAGCAGACTCGGAAAGAAAAGAAAAATTTGGGAAAACACTGCCTGGAACGGACCTGTTGATAGGACTTGTGTTAGGACATCAAGGAATAACTTCAGTGTTAGTAGAAGGAGGCACAAAGAGCAAAAACTGTTGCAGGGAACAAAGAATGGAATATACCCAACAAATAATCGAGGACGTTGAGTGAAAGTGCTACTCTGGTACGAAGAGGTTGGCTCAGGAGAGGAAGTCACGACGAACCGCATAAAAATAGTCTGAAAACTGATGATCAAAACAAAACAAAACTGAGCTGCTAGTACAGTGACTACTCAAAGAAGTTGCACCCAAGACAACGATGCGGCTGGTGGCAAAGTCATCCAAGCAGGTAAAGGTCGCAGGGTGTCCAACGAGGAAAAATTATTACAATTTGTCATCTTAACAGTAACATTTATTTCAGTACACAAATAAAAATACTGGATTTCAAGCAGGCTTGTCTGTAGCTGTAGAGGAGTAGATAGTTGAATTACTCAAATGCCTGACTTATCCGTTATTATTTGACTTATCAGTTGATATTTACTGACGTCGGTTGGTTCTCTCTGGTTGTAACTATGAGAGTAGTTATGGTCTTACAACACACATCAGGATTACATCGACATGCTGTCATCCTTTTGTAGGCAGCCCGATAGCTTAGAGACAGGCAGGTGGGCCTGACCAGTTCAAAACACTTATTGATATTACTGGCCGTTCGCCTGATACATCGGATAAGAGGTTTTCCACACTCGTTCAGGCAAATGCAGGGCAGGTCACGAAGCTACGTTAAAGAAACAACTGAAATATGACGACACACAGGACAAAGATTACACAATTCACAGAGACTTGGCGCAGCAAAATTCCCATTCCTTAGGTTAACTGAGTCTCTGGTAACAGGGAGGGCATACGTCCACAATGTTAAAATAAATTTACTAAATCATGGAGACAGCAGACTCCCCTATGATGGATAAACACTGGAAAAGAGACGTGCTGAGATTCCATGGAACAGGATTTCTCAGTCTTCGCTAAATCACTGTGAGGCAATGGTACATTTTGGGGCATCCAGTTAGAAATCTGATTCTAGACGTTAAACTAATCTTCTTCTTTTTTTCCCAAAAAGAAAAAGAATTATAAAATTTACACGTGACCAGCCAGGAGACACTCGTACTATGCTTAGAAAGTAATTATTGGGACGTGCGTACCGTCTTAAAGTTCTAAACAGGTTTACTATTGAGAGCTTTCTTCCAAGTGTCAAGAATAGTCAGGTGCCTATCCAATAGAGAATATAGTTTCAGGATGACTGCTCCGTGGTCTCAACTATTAGCAACGACGTAACTGAGTTTCACACGCTCGCATTACAAATTAAGAAAGACTGAAAACTCTTTTAGGTCATCTGCAGAGTTTAGAAACTTAATAAACATAACAGTTTCCGTTTAAAAATATTCTAAAAAAACGACGCATCATGAAGGAATTATTCTAACGGAACGGAAATTGGTAGATGTGATGTACATGCTTAGGCAAACAAATGAGTACAAGTTTAGAGAAACTGTATGATTTGCTTCACAAACTGAACAAGTCATAACGCGCTGGATCACCTCTGGCCCTTATGTAAGCAGTTATTGGGCTTGTCATTGATTGATAGTATTGCTGGATGTCCTCCTGGGGGATATAGGGCCTAATTCTGTCAATTTGACGCATTAGAGCTTCAAAATCCAAAGTTGGTTGAGGGCCCTGCCCATAAAGCTCCAAACGTTCTCAGTTGGGAAGAAATTCCCTTGCTAGCCAAGGCGGGACTTGGCAAGCACGAAGATAATCAGTAGAAACTCTCACTGTGGTGGGCGGCATTGTCTTGCTGAAATGTAAGCCCAGAATGGCTTATGACGGAGGGCACCAAAACGGAGTATAGAATATCGTCGACGTACCGCTGTGTTGTAAGTGTGCTGCCGATGAAATCCAATGGGGTCCTGCTGTGGAAAGAAATGGCACCCCAGACCAACAGTCCTGGATGTCAGGCCATCTGGAGGGCGGCAGTCATATTGGTACCCACCACTGTCCAAGGCGCTTACAGACTCGTCTTCAGCCTGGAATCTCATTGACTGGAGGAAAACTATGAGTACCGCATCGAAATGAGTCCTGATCACTAGCAAAGATGTGTCTAGAGGCTTCCCAGACAGCGGTGGGATACCAACCTGACTGTCGTCCTCTATACGGCCCAACACACAGGAGTGGTGGTCTGGGGTGCCATTTCTTTCCACAGCAGAACCCCTTTGGTTGTCATCTGCGGCACCCATATAGCACAGCAGTACGTCGACTATATTCTATGCCCCATATTGTTGCCCTTCATGACGTTACGCTTCAGCAAGATAACGCTCGCCCGCACAGGCCAAAAGTTTCTACTGCTTACCTTCGTGATTGCCAAACCTTACCTTGGCCAGCAAGGCCGCCGGATCCCTCCCCAGTTGAGAAAGTTTGGAGCGTTATGGGCAGGGCCCTCCAACCATCTCGGAACTCCATGTACCGTGCCTTTGGACAGAATTTGGCTCTCCCTGAGGAGAACATCCAACAATTCCGTCGTCAATGCCAAGTCCAATAATTATTTGCTTAAGTGCCAGAGATAGACCAAAGCGTTAGTTACTTGTTCAATTTTTGAAGCCCTTTCTCTTGAATAAATCACCGAATTTTAGTGACATTGTAAACTTTTGTTTGCCTGTGCATGTACATCATCTCTACCGGTTTCCGTGGTGAGTGTTTTTTTTTCCAAGAGTCGGCTGTTTCGTCGTGCAGCGGCATTACAAAATATTATTTCTCTGAAGAAATTTCCTAAAGTGCTCCTCCATATGTGTAGTTGTGCTTCTAATGAGCTCTTTGTCGCCGGGTCGTCGTACCTCTTACATAGTTCGAGTTTCACATCACGCTGGATGTATATTCGAAATTGATGCCGAATGATACCGAAAACGTCGTTCAGTACCAGTTATGCTCACGTATACTTTGTGCATTAAGAACTGAGCTTACTTATAAACTTTTTATGTTACGCTTTGGGAGGTATACTGAGGTGACACATGTCATGGGATACTTCCTAATATCGTGTCAGACCTCCTTCTGCCGGCGTAGTGCAGCCACTCGATGTGGCATGGACTCAAGAAGTCGTTGGAAGTCCACTGCAGACATACTGAGCCCCGTTGCCTCTACACCCATCCATAATTGCGGAAGCGTTGTCGGTGCAGGATTTTGTGCACAAACTGACCTCTCAGATTCATGTCGGTCAATCTGGATAGCCAAATCATTCCCTTGAATGGTCCAGAATGTTCTTGAAAACATTTGCGAACAATTGCGGCCTCTTGAGATGGCGCATTGTCATTCGTAACAATTCCATCGACATCAGGAAACACGAGGTCAATGAATATCTGCAAATGTCTTCAAGTATCCGAAGATAACCATTTCCAGGAGTTCGGTTCAGCTGGACCAGAGGACCCAATCCATTCCTTATAAACACGGCCTACGCCATTATGCAGCCACCACCAGCTTGCACAGTGCCTTGTTTTCAACTTGTGTCCATGGCTTCAGGCGGTCTGTACAACACTCGAATCCTGCCGTCAACTCTTATCAACTGAAATCGGGACTCTTCTGATGAGGCCACGGTTTTGCAGTCGTCTAGCGTCTAACCGACATCAGCCCAGGAGAGGCGCTGTAGGCAATGTCGTGCTGTTAGCAAAGGCAATCGCTTCGGTCGTCTGCACCAATAGCCAAATTTCTCCACACTGGTTGGTTCAAATGGCTCTGAGCACTATGGGACTCAACTGCTGTGGTCATAAGTCCCCTAGAACTTAGAACTACTTAAACCTAACTAACCTAAGGACAGCACACAACACCCAGCCATCACGAGGCAGAGAAAATCCCTGACCCCGCCGGGAATCGAACCCGGGAACCCGGGCGTGGGAAGCGAGAACGCTACCGCACGACCACGAGATGCGGGCCTTTCTCCACACTGTCCTAACGGATACGTTCGTCTCATGTCCCACATTGATTACTGCGGCTATTTCCAGGTAGTGTTGCTTGTCTGTTAGGACTGACGACTTTACACAAACGCCGCTGCTCTCAGTCGTCAAGTGAAGGCCGTCGGTCACTGGGTTGCCCGTTGTGAGAGGTGTTGCCTGGAACATGGTACTCTCGGCACATTCTTGACGCTGAAAATTTTTGAATATCGAATTTCCTATCGATTTCAAAAATGCAATGTTCCATGCGTCTAGCTCCAACTACCATTCTGCATCCAAAGTCTGTTAATTCTCGTCTTGCGACCATAATCACTTCTGAAATCTTTTCACACGAATCACCTGGGTACATATGAAAGCTCCACCAATTTGCTGCCCTTTTGTATGTTATGCACGTGATACTGCCGCCGTCTGTCTACAGTATGACATTCATTGAACTATATGAAGAAAAAAACGTAAATTAATTACAAACTACGGCGCGCACACGCTTTACTCAACATGTAAACGACACAGCAGATATTCGGATTTAGGTTATGACATGTACGATATGCCTACCATCATTATCGATGAGCCGCGCGGTCTATGCGCATTGCCACGGTTCGCGCGGCTCCTCCCGTCGGAGATTCGAGTCCTCCCTCGGGAAGGGGTGTATGTTGACCTTAGCGTAAGTTAGTTTAAGTTAGAATAAGTAGTGTGTAAGCCTAGAGACCGATGACCTCAGCAGTTTGGTCCCTTTGGAACTTAACCACAAAGTTAGCAACGATGTGTCGCAGACGAATAGCGAAATTCTGCATGATCAGCTGAAGTGTTGGAACATCGATGCTGTCGATGACCTCCTGAATGGCTGTTTTCAGCTCAGCAATGGTTTTGAGGTTATTGGACTACACCTTGCCCTTAATATAGCTCCACAAAAATGAGTCGCACACGTTCAGATCCGGGGAATATGGCGGCCATTTGACGCCCATGTCAGGGGCCTCTGGGTATCCCAGAGCCAGAATGAGGTTCCAGAGTGCTCCTCCAGGACATCAAACACTCTTCTGCTTCGATGGGGTCGAGCCCCGTTTTGCATGAACCACATCTTTTCGAAATCAGAGTTCCTTTGGATAGACGGCGCTGTGGATGAAGATGTCGATTTCGCCTCGGCCAATTCCCGGCCGAGTACAATCTGCTAATGACCGGGCGACAACGGACAGAAGCGTACTCGAGAGATAAAAGGGCAGCTCTCGCCCACTTGGTTATCGACCATCTTCCAGGGCTGACTTAGAGAGGGAACGTCGTTTAGTGAACTCTTAGAAGTGAACATACAGTAGTTATAAATTGCATTTGCTGTGTACTGAGAAGTTTACCTACGATCATTCGTCTTTAGCAATTGAGGGCTTTTTTGTGTTATATTACATGCAGTGTTAGTCCGCAGCTCGTGGTCGTGCGGTAGCGTTCTCGCTTCCCGCGCCCGGGTTCCCGGGTTCGATTCGCGGCGGGGTCAGGAATTTTCTCTGCCTCGTGATGACTGGGTGTTGTGTGCTGTCCTTAGGTTAGTTAGGTTTAAGTAGTTCTAAGTTCTAGGGGACTGATGACCATAGCTGTTAAGTCCCATAGTGCTCAGTGCCATTTGAACCAACATGCAGTGTTGGAGTCTTCATTATTACACGAGTCACAGATATAAGCAACCCTTTTTAACTCATTCATGTGACTTCTTTACTGATTTGTTGGAGTGTTGTAGACCCGTAGTTTTTCCTATCCTGTTACCTGGCGCTGGGGCGTAGCTGTGTAATAGTGGCAGGGAGAAACTGTCTTAGCGGTGTACTGGCCCAGAAGCCGTTTCACGAACTCGCAAAGTCGGCCTACCGTAACAACAGTGGCAACTCGGCCTCCACAGCAGTAGCGACGAGGCCTTTACAGAACTGGCGACCAGGGTTTACAAAAAGAATATTGCACTGATTATTCCGTGACTGGACATCACACACCAGACAGTAATTCGTTGATAGAGAAGAGAGTTCTTCATCGTGAAATGCAGATTCTCAGTCCCCCAAATGCGCCAGTTTTGCTTATTGACGAACCCATCCAAATGAAAGTGGGCTTCGTCGCTAAACCAAACCAAACAGCGCATATTACCGTGACTCCCATAATTCCCCGCGACCAATCGTGCTGTTTGAACGTCCTAACGCAAACCGTTCGGAAGTTATGACGATTTTATTTCATGTAGTTCAATAATTGTCATGCTGATGTGCATGTTGCTATCCCATGACTTTTGTCACCTCATTGTGTGTAATTTCTTTCCATTAAGAAATGAGTGGGTTTCAGTTTAGTTTGCCTATAAAATTTTAAGTTAAGCTTCGGAGGGCATGTAAGCTCTCTTCGACTGATCATGCGTTGATTCTGGATTATCAATTGTTTTGCTTTCCCCCGCGCCCTTCTCATGCAACTTATTGCAGCTGCAACTTCAAACAGCGCTGTACTCATGAAAATCCCAGTACGCAAAGTATGAACGACAACAGGAGTTTCCAAAATGAATCTTTTATTCTGCGCTGGAGCGTTGTGAAAATTCCTGGCAGATTGAATCTGTACATCTGGCTAGGACTTGAAACTGGCACAACGCCGTTCGCGGGCGGTGTGCTTACCGACAGAACTCTCCTTGCACTATACAAGACCCTCCCTTGCAGCTTCAGTTCTTCCAGTTGCTCTCTCCTACTTCTTACACCTGGCAGAATGCCTAGTTGTTTATTTCCAGAACGAATCTTTCGCTCTTCAAAAGGCAAGATTCGAGATTTGATACCCAGTCTGGCTCGCAGTTTTAATCTACGAGGAAGTTTCACAACAGCAGTTGTTTCACAGCGAGACTGATTTCTAGATGAAACGACCTACTGGCATCCTGGCTGGTCTGTAATAGGAAATGTAAAACAACATTCATAACCTAATTCGTAGTGTAGTAGTTTTGTAGTTCTGCTGTACGTAATGTAGTTGCCTTTGCTGATGTCATGATCTGGGATGAAGCAGAAGAGGAAGTTTAGACAGGACTCAACGTATAGAAATATCAATTGCAGGAATACTACCTTCACATCAGCGAGACCAAAACAGTGGTCATGGCAGTCAACAGAGATGGGCATCCTGCAACAGTGAAACTAGATCACCAACTAGGTATGTGGTCAGTTTTCCATACCTCAGAAGAAGTATTTCCAGGAATAACTTGATTAGACAGGAGATTACCAACGTGCAAAATGGTACTGAATTCTACAAAGTTTTTACAGTACATGATACCAGAAAAAGCAAAATCAGTGGTATTCAACAGTTACTTCATACCAGTGTTCATCAATGTTGTGTGAAACTTTGTACCCAACGGTAAGGAGGGATGGGCTCCAGAATGGTGTGGCAACTGTCATAGTAGGAAAGCTGGACAGGAGCAAAAATAGTGAACAACTACATAGGAAACAAAAGATTTATTTAAACTGTATTTCTCCAAACACCCAAACACTCATTACAAGTGATGCAATAGCAAGTAGCGTCCAGCTATTACAACAGCAACAACAACGGTGATGGAGCCGTGACTAGGCAGCGTCTGCATAGCTCTTTGTAGCAATGTGGCTCCGAGTACGAGTGGGGTGAATCGCTGCTGCTTGACATCCTATATTGCAGTGGCACAGGGCGCTCATGGTATCAAGCCACTGGAGATGTGCATCATTTGGTCCGCCAGATCTCCCACGACTGCTATCGATGTTTCACAGGAACCTATAAGAACAATTGGAATAAATTTGGAAAGAGAAGTGAAAGAAAGACGCATTGTAGGAAGACGCAGCATCTGTTGAATGGACGTGATCAAGGATGACCTCGCTGCCAGAGGAAGGACAATCCATGGTGTTCTTGATGACAGATTATACATGGAGAGATGAAAGTGGAAATGCACAATGAAGATCATGATATGGTTACTCGCCCTTAATTGAAGGTTGCTTATCTAATAGCTCACATGGTCAACATAAATTTCATTTTCAGTAGTTCACATAATTATTGGCCAAATTAACTTCAAATGCATTTATAAGCTGCTCATCTTATGTTAAGCATATAACATAATAAGTCAAGAATTAAAACTGGAATCTTTATTGATGAGACTTCATGTAATGTAACTCCCTGTCCAAAAATTACCCGTAGTATATTCATACGGTATTTCAGGATGAGAGCACTTAGTGACTTCCAGCACACGTCACACATAGTCTCATACCTTTTCGAAGCTTTTTCTTGCTGACTTCCCCTCACCCCTCCTCGCAACAAAACAATGAAAGGGAAAAAAACTACTATCACTTTGTAGTAAGCGATGCCCATGTAGTAAAACTTCAGCATCAAGATGGTTTTTTAATTTGTTACTTCTTAAATACTTACCCTATTTGTAAATGATTTTGCGAGCTATCAAATATATCACTTAACGTAACCGTAAAGTAATATCATTGTACAAAACATAACACACTCCTGGAAATTGAAATAAGAACACCGTGAATTCATTGTCCCAGGAAGGGGAAACTTTATTGACACATTCCTGGGGTCAGATACATCACATGATCACACTGACAGAACCACAGGCACATAGACACAGGCAACAGAGCATGCACAATGTCGGCACTAGTACAGTGTATATCCACCTTTCGCAGCAATGCAGGCTGCTATTCTCCCATGGAGACGATCGTAGAGATGCTGGATGTAGTCCTGTGGAACGGCTTGCCATGCCATTTCCACCTGGCGCCTCAGCTGGACCATCGTTCGTGCTGGACGTGCAGACCGCGTGAGACGACGCTTCATCCAGTCCCAAACATGCTCAATGGGGGACAGATCCGGAGATCTTGCTGGCCAGGGTAGTTGACTTACACCTTCTAGAGCACGTTGGGTGGCACGGGATACATGCGGACGTGCATTGTCCTGTTGGAACAGCAAGTTCCCTTGCCGGTCTAGGAATGGTAGAACGATGGGTTCGATGACGGTTTGGATGTACCGTGCACTATTCAGTGTCCCCTCGACGATCACCAGTGGTGTACGGCCAGTGTAGGAGATCGCTCCCCACACCATGATGCCGGGTGTTGGCCCTGTGTGCCTCGGTCGTATGCAGTCCTGATTGTGGCGCTCACCTGCACGGCGCCAAACACGCATACGACCATCATTGGCACCAAGGCAGAAGCGACTCTCATCGCTGAAGACGACACATCTCCATTCGTCCCTCCATTCACGCCTGTCGCGACACCACTGGAGGCGGGCTGCACGATGTTGGGGCGTGAGCGGAAGACGGCCTAACGGTGTGCGGGACCGTAGCCCAGCTTCATGGAGACGGTTGCGAATGGTCCTCGCCGTTACCCCAGGAGCAACAGTGTCCCTAATTTGCTGGGAAGTGGCGGTGCGGTCCCCTACGGCACTGCGTAGGATCCTACGGTCTTGGCGTGCATCCGTGCGTCGCTGCGGTCCGGTCCCAGGTCGACGGGCACGTGCACCTTCCGCCGACCACTGGCGACAACATCGATGTACTGTGGAGACCTCACGCCCCACGTGTTGAGCAATTCGGCGGTACGTCCACCCGGCCTCCCCCATGCCCACTATACGCCCTCGCTCAAAGTCCGTCAACTGCACATACGGTTCACGTCCACGCTGTCGCGGCATGCTACCAGTGTTAAAGACTGCGATGGAGCTCCGTATGCCACGGCAAAGTGGCTGACACTGACGGCGGCGGTGCACAAATGCTGCGCAGCTAGCGCCATTCGACGGCCAACACCGCGGTTCCTGGTGTGTCCGCTGTGCCGTGCGTGTGATCATTGCTTGTACAGCCCTCTCGCAGTGTCCGGAGCAAGTATGGTGGGTCTGACACACCGGTGTCAATGTGTTTTTTTTTTCCATTTCCAGGAGTGTAGTTGTGAAAGCTTACTCGAACTCTTACCAACAAATAATCATGGACAAATAGTGAGTATTGTGGCGAATATAGGGATTAGCGATCACAAGGCAGTTGCTGCTAGGCTGATGCCGTAACACCTACAACCATCAAAAAGAAACGCAAAGTATATCTATCTAAAAAAGCTGATAAAAATGCGCTTAACGCCGTTTTAAGAGACAGTGTTCACTCCTTCCGATCTGATCATGTGAGGGCAGAAAAGTTGTGGAATATATTAACTCATCTGCAAAGTAATTAGACGTTCGAAACTGTTCTATATAGTGGAGTTCTATTCTTCAAGGAATCAGGGATTGACCAATCTGAGCCAGTCCACTGTCTCTAACGAACTTGCTGTCGGCGGGGCATTGCGCTCTTTAAAATTCCTCAGCTTTTCTTTCAAGTCGGCAATATTTCTCTTTCGAGATCCCGGGATCAGTTTGGAGATTTCAAAAATGGTTCAAATGGCTCTGAGCACTATGGGACTTAACATCTGAGGTCATCAGTCGCCTAGAACTTAGAACTACTTAAACCTCACTAACCTAAGGACCTCACACGCAGCCATGCCCGAAGCAGGATTCGAACCTGCGACCGTAGCGGTCGCGCGGTTCCAGACTGAAGCGCCTAGAACCGCTCGGCCACACCGACCGGCTTTGGATATTTGCCTCACATATTTTTCAAATTGATCTGTGTGTAGAAAATGTTGCGGAAGGTGATGCACATTACGTTTCTGCGTTAGATGTAGCGTAAGACAGTTTAGCGCAGACTTGTGAATGATTTAAATCGAAAAGAAATAAACTCTTTCCAAGTAAATAATTATCTATGAATCTTTCTCTCTGTATCGGATAAAATTGAATATGATTAGAATCACCAAATCTAGGGCTAAAAATTTTTTCATTCACGACTCAATCGGTTTCGAACCCAAACTATTAAATAAAGACTATTTACGTACAAGTTAAATCGTGTCTGTTGTTGGATCACCTAAATAATGCTGCTTTACCTAACTAGGAGGAACTTCTTATTAAGTACATAATGTGCAAACGCTGAAAGAAAAAAACACCTGCCACTTCGATATGAGCAAACATTATAAACAGGGATGAGATTTTGGCCAAGATAAGTCACTTACATTATCATGTAACTTTTATGTAACATATACATAAATCTACTCAGGATAAGCTTCTCAACTTAAAAGTTTTAAAGTCTTTAGTGATTATTATGGTTGATAATAACATGTAGCATGTTGTGAAAACAAACGGTTGCATAGTAATGGTCTATAAAATCCAAAAAGCGTCGTTCAAAATACTAAACATAAATGAGATACACTACTGGCCATTAAAATTGCTATACCAAGAAGAAATGCGGATGATAAACGGGAATTCATTGGACAAATATATTATGCTAGAATTGTCAAGCAATTACATTTTCACGCAGTTTGTGTGCATAGATCCTGAGAAATCAGTACCCAGAACAATCACCTCTGGCCGTAATAACGGCCTTGATACGCCTGGGCATTGAGTCAAACACAGCTTGGATGGCGTGTACAGGTACAGATGCCCATGCAGCTTCAACACGATGCCACAGTTCATCACGAGTGTATTGAGACTAGCCAGTTGCTCGGCCACCATTGACCAGACGTCTTCAATTGGTGAGAGATGTGGAGAATGTACTGGACAGGGCAGCAGTCAACATTTTCTGTATCCAGAAAGGCCCGTACAGGACCTGCAACATGCGGTCGTGCATTATCCTGCTGGGATGTAGGGTTTCGCAGGGCTCGAATGCAGGGTAGAGCCACGGGTCGTAACGCATCTGAAATGTAACGTTCACTGTTCAAAGTGCCGCCGGCCGGTGTGGCCGTGCGTTTCTAGGCGCTTCAGTCTGGAACCGCGAGACCGCTACGGTCGCAGGTTCGAATCCTGCCTCGGGCATGGATGTGTTTGATGTCCTTAGGTTAAGTAGGTTTAAGTAGTTCTAAGTTCTAGGGGACTGATGACCTCAGATGTTAAATCCCATAGTACTCAGAGCCATTTGAACCATTTTTATTCAAAGTGCCGTCAATTCAAACAAGAGGTGACCGAGACGTGTTATCAATGGCACCCCATATCATCACGCCGGGTGATGCACCAGTATGGCGATGACGAATGCACGCTTCCAATGTGCGTTCACCGTGATGTCACCAAACACGGATGCGACCATCATGATGCTGTAGACAGAAACTGGATTCATCCGAAAAAATGACGTTTTGCCATTCGTGCACCCAGGTTCGTCGTTGAGTACACTATCGCAGGCGCTCCTGTCTGTGATGCAGCGTCAAGGGTAACCGCAGCCATGGTCTCCGAGCTGATAGTCCATGCTCCTGCAAACGTCGTCGAACTGTTCGTGCAGATGGTTGTCTTACAAACGTCCCCATCTGTTGACTCAGGGATCGAGACGTGGCTGCACGATCCGTTACAGCCATGCGGGTAAGATGCCTGTCATCTCGACTGCTAGTGATACGAGGCCGTTGGGATCCAGCACGACGTTCTGTATTACCCTCCTGAACCCACCGATTCCATATTCTGCTAACAGTCATTGTATCTCGACCAACGCGAACAGCAATGTCGCGATATGATAAACCGCAATGGCGATAGGCTATAATCCGACCTTTATCAAAGTCGGAAACGTAATGGTACGCATTTCTCCTCCTTACACGAGGCACCACAACAACGTTTCACACGGCAACGCCTGTCAACTGCTGTTTTTGTATGAGAAATCGGTTGGAAACTTTCCTCAAGTCAGCACGTTGTAGGTGTCGCCACCGGCGCCAACCTTGTGTGAATACTCTGAAAAGCTACTCATTTACATATCACAGCATCTTCTTCCTGTCGGTTAAATTTCGCGTGTGTAGCACGTCATCTTCGTGGTGTAGCAATTTTAATGGCCAGTAGTGTAGCTGGAAGAGACAGGAAGCTCTGAGAAATATAGACTGGGCAAGAAATAAATATCTGTTCTATAGTATCTGGACATCTATTAGTTAATATTAATTTGAGTTGTGTCCACTCTTCGCCTTTCAGACGGCTTGAATTCTGCTGGGGACTCTTTCAAGGAAGTGTCTGAATAGCTGTAGAGGAGTGGCAGCGCATTCTTCCTCAACAGCCGAAGTCAGAGAAGGCAGTGATGGGGGACGCTGGAGTCTGGAGGAAAATCGACATTCTAACTTATTCCAAAGATGCTACATTGTGTTCAGGACTCTGCAGGTCAGTTCATTTTGGGAATGTTGATGTCCACAAAGCATTGCATCACGGATGCTGCTTTTTTATGGTAAATTGTCATGCTGCCATAAATAAACAATCGTCGTATGCGAACTGTTCCTCTACAGCAGTGGTTTCCAACCTGGGGGTAATTACCCCCTGAGGGCTAAAATGATTTTCTAAGGGGTAAAGAGAAAAGAATTCGATTGCGTTTCGGTTAGGAAACTAAACTCTTTTTTTAAAGATCATTGTTATTATCACTATTCTGTAAGGTGTGCTGACGACATGCCCCTCTATATCCGCATCCGGTGACGCCTATGGGCTGAGGATGACACGGCGACCGGTCGGTTCTGTTGGGCCTTTATGGCCCGTTCGGGCGGAGTTTAGTTTTAGTTGTATTATTTCATAAGACTTTAATACTGATTACTAAGTTATCAGTTCTCATCTTTTTGCAAATACGAGCATCAACCCGTAACACAGTTTAAAATAGTTAAAGCTTATGACACGAACGTATGAACAGCCTTTACTCACATAGTCTACTTTTTACACACATACTTTTTACGTTGTGCCGTGCATCTATAACAGTAAAATTGAGATGAATACATGTAAGTTGTAGGTGATTCCAACAATGGACCACAAAGTACTTTATTATTCATTATCCAACTATTTGACGACATGGCCCCAACAGTAACAACGTAATGGTTAGCAAAATGTTGCAGGGCCTTCACAGAGTTATTATTATTAGTACTAGTTGAAGCTTTGGCAGCCTAAGGTCTTCCAGTTTCTACCAGTCCAGAAGTAAGGAGTCCAGCAATGAAGTACTTTACAAACAGTAAGAGTAGCTCATGTATTTTAATTCGGTTGCTTTTAAATGATAGTTTAGAGTGTGTGGTGTGAAGCAAGAGTCTGTAGGGAGAGGAGTGATGCAGAGGAAGCATATTATGTAACAAGGGTCCATCGTCAATGTGCATAGTTAGATTTTTCTTCTGAAGAGGATATATGGGTGCACTGCTAAGCGTTTCATCATTCTATGAAAAAAAGTTTGTTAGACATAAGCAGAATCATTAGTTCATGATGTAATAAAATACCTACAGAAACTTTCGTCATTCTAAAAATAAAAGTGTTCAAACAGAATTTTTTTTCTTTCCAAAATTTAGTTAGGCACTGATGTTGACGACGTTAGTGGTGATGGGTATAAGGTAATATCTGGCTGAACTCAGGGGCAATGGCCTGAAAAAAGTTAGGAAACATTGCACTACAGTATACCGTACACATTGCTGTCAGTCTGTTCACATCCTACCGCGTTTAGCGTTCTGTTAAACACAATAAGGGGCCACACCCTAACCAAGAAAAATTGGTACTAGACATGATAGCAGGTTTCATTCTCCAGGCTTTCCACAAACCTAAACTGATTCATCGGGTTGCTGCAAAACATATCGTCATTCATCACTCCAGGTCAGTCGTTTCCAGTCATCCCGGTCCAGTGGCGTCGCTCCTTATACTATTAACTCAGGCGTTGCTTGGCACTGATAACAGAAATGTGTGGCTTATGAGGAGCCGCTGGCTGGACTACTGGCAGCTCCTTGGAACTCAGGAGAGACTCCTCCAGTTGATTTAAAGCTCTTTATAACATCCACCTTTGGAAATTTGTTCTACGGCCCCTCTGCTTCAGTAAATTGTAAGTAGCCTGTTTGTATGTTGGCAGCGCTGTAGACTGTGTTAATATCGCTGACAGCGCTCTGCGCCCTCGGCAAGAGACTCTGTGGTTGGACGGACTAGCAGTTAGCGAGTGGATAGAGAAGTGTATGGACATGTTTTTCTTAGTGGAGACTCCGTGTTGGTAGGACATGCATTGTAAAGTGAGACGCAAGGAAATGTAAAATGAGGATGGATGTTGTTGGTAATGTTTGGGTTGTGGAATTATTGATAGCTACGTAATTTTTGGAACTGGATGTCACAAGAATAAGGTCAAATTTTCTAAATACATTGTTTGCTCTTCAACAAAATCTTTCTTATGCTAACCATATGCCTCCTAGTAGTTAGAATCATTTCATTTCGTTGACTGTAGTTGCTGTTTGATGTAACTGCTGTAGTCCGTGTTATGAAGATTTTCTGTGAGGTAAGTGACTTATAAAAAAAAGGGAGGTTTCGTGATTGAAATGAATTTAGGCAGTTAACAGAGTTGGAGGTAGTTTCATATTTCTTTAATTTCATATTTTTGGACGTTTATTATTGTTAGGATTTTTTGCAATTCAGGACCATTCTCTTGTGTTAATTATTGGAAGTCATGTTGTCACTGTATAGCAGTCAGATTGCGTTGGCCTTGTATATTGTGGGTAATAAATGAATAAGTTAAGTTTGAGTTGTCCTTGTCAGGGAAAATTGTGTAGGTCAGTGCTTAAATGATAAAAGTAAGTAAAGTCATTGTTTCAAAATGAGCTCTGAGTGATCTTGGTTTAACTGTGATTGTTCCTTCGCGTTTACACTTTACACTCACCAACAGTGGCCTTGGGCATCTTTAGAAGGAGTGAAATTTCCCTGATGGATTTGTTACTCAGGCGATATACAGTGACTAGTTGCACGTTCGGAGTCATTGAGCTCTCCTGCCCGACCCATCCCGCACTTACTGCTTTGCTCCCGACAACAAATCTGTGGTACATCAATGGGCGCCCACACAGTATCCTTCCTATGGCAACCTAACCATCCAGAAATCCCACCAAACCCCTCACAAGATTCAGATTCATTGGCGACATCTTCATTATCTAGAGCAAAGGCAAAGACACCATATCTAAATTCCTGCTGAATATCAACACATTCTCTACCATTTCCTTCACCCGGTTCTCCTCAGCGCAACAAGCCACCTTCCTCAAAGTCGACCACCACCTCAACGATGGCTACATCGTTAACTGTTTCCACATCAGTCCTACCAACCACCAACAATACCTTCACTTCAACAGCTGCCATCCATTAAACACAAAGAACTCCCTTCCATGCAGCCTAGCCACCTGTGGTCATTAGATCTGTAGTGACAATCAGTCATATTCCAAATATGCTAAGGGTCTTACTAAGGACTTCACAGACTGAAATTATCCTCCCTACCACGTCCAGAAACAGATCATCTGTGCTTTTGTCTCCCCAGTTACATATCATCCCCCACATTTCACACTGCTCATCCACAAAGGAGCACCATCTTGTGACTCAGTATGACCCAGGACTTGAGCAGCTGAGTCACATTCTCCACAGCACTTTTGATTAACTCTTGTCGTCTCCTGAAATAAGCATTAACTTCCCCACTAACCTTCCTACCCCGCCCATGGTGGTATTCCAGCACTGACCCAACCTTGAGATAGTCTTTTCTGTCCTTATTCCACCCCTCCTCCCAATTCCTTGCCCTATGGCTCACACCCTTACTGCTCCCGTTATATTGGTGTGTCCGCCTCGTGGGACACCTCGTGGCCCATTCCGTATTGTATAGTAGTGTCCGGATACTTTTGATGAGATAACGTAATACGAAAACACACATTTGTATCAGATGCCCCAATACTCGCGCTGTCTCTCGCAAAGACGAAGTTTTGGCATTGAAATGTAACAGCTAGGACTTTTTCCACTTCTTTAAAGTTTTTTGCTATCAGTTTCTCGATTGGTTAATTGAAAATCTAATAACATGTCAACAGTAATCCTAAGCATAGACAAGTATGGGCATTATAGGTAACACTGTCCTTTTGGATATGATATGATGAAATAAACGTGTACAGTGTATTCCGTATGCTTCAGGCAGACACTGTAATTCGTAGCAATGTGCGAAACCATACTATTTACTTACAGTCAGTAAAAGACTGTTATGAACTTTGTCTGCGACACATATTTTAAATCCGATATTGGGATGAGAAGTTCCGCCTTATGCAATACACCTTATTTCTTTTGTTTCACCCATACATGTTTCAGCACTTTTGTGCTATCATCAGTGGGTTCTATTTATTTTTAACTGTAAATTTGTTGTTAACATATTAATATTTTCGTCGTTTACAACATTACGTAAAAGTTGCATTTATAACTTAATTGGCGAAAAGTAACATACCTTACATTATATTATTGTCCTCTTGTTTTGGTAGCTGTTATGCTACACAATATACAACATGTCATCTGCAAACAGCAAAACGTAATTTATTTTCTATTTGTTATGTATTTACGAACGGAAATAAGACTGTATCACGTTTTCTTTCTGTAACTTACAGTTTTGAAGTTGTGGTAGGTTTCCCTGTTTTGTTGGCGAAGTAAATGGGCTTACTTCTTTGCCTGTGTTCGTGTGGCAATGCAGTTTATCGATTATTCAAAACATAGGCGGAGTTTGCGCTGCCATTACGTGTTGTTGTGGTTGTGTGGCGTTCATTTGTTCGTAGCGTGTTCTGTTGGCTGAGGCGCGCGAGTTTGAGTTGTATTTGGTGTCAGTTGTGTGTGGTTTATGTGGGTTTGTCTGTGTGTGATGAGTACTGGGGCAGAGAGGGAGTGTGTGTGTGTGTGAGAGAGAGAGAGAGAGAAGGAGAGAGAAAGAAAGAAAGAAATAAAAGAGAGAGGATTTGTGTGTGTGTGTGTGGTTTTTTTTTTTTTTACTTGTACAGTTCTTCTATTGTGGTGAAGAGAGTTTTGTTGCACAGTGATGTGTATTCATTGAGTACTTTCTTTCCTTGGGCTATTGAATTTTGGATGTGGTAGTTTTCTTCTATAGTTAATTTTTGGTATAGGCTGCTGCTGGTTTTTAGGATGTGAAGGTCAGTTTCAATGCCAAAACAGTACAAAATAATATATTGGTACAGATACGTAGATGACATAATTTGCTTAATAGACAAACCACTGTCCCGCATAAAAGAACTTCATGATAACATAAACTCCATCCACCCACAAATACAATTCACCATAGAAACACAAACAGATGAAAAACTTAACACACACACACACACACACACACACACACACACACACACAAATCCTCTCTCTTTTATTTCTTTCTTTCTTTCTCTCTCCTTCTCTCTCTCTCTCTCTCTCTCTCTCTCTCTCTCTCTCACACACACACACACACTCCCTCTCTGCCCCAGTACTCATCACACACAGACAAACCCACATAAACCACACACAACTGACACCAAATACAACTCAAACTCGCGCGCCTCAGCCAACAGAACACGCTACGAAACAAATGAACGCCACACAACCACAACAACACGTAATGGCAGCGAAAACTCCGCCTATGTTTTGAATAATCGATAAACTGCATTGCCACACGAACACAGGCAAAGAAGTAAGCCCATTTACTTCGCCAACAAAACAGGGAAACCTACCACAACTTCAAAACTGTAAGTTACAGAAAGAAAACGTGAGACAGTCTTATTTCCGTTCGTAAATACATAACAAATAGAAAATAAATTACGTTTTGCTGTTTGCAGATGACATGTTGTATATTGTGTAGCATAACAGCTACCAAAACAAGAGGACAATAATATAATGTAAGGTATGTTACTTTTCGCCAATTAAGTTATAAATGCAACTTTTACGTAATGTTGTAAACGACGAAAATATTAATATGTTAACAACAAATTTACAGTTAAAAATAAATAGAACCCACTGATGATAGCACAAAAGTGCTGAAACATGTATGGGTGAAACAAAAGAAATAAGGTGTATTGCATAAGGCGGAACTTCTCATCCCATTTTCTTAGCAAGCACGGAGACAACAAGAAGAACTGCACCACAAGATGATTAAATCGGATATTATTTGTAACTAAAGAGCCCAATTAAATCATAATACGAGTCTTACTATGTACACTTCCAAAGCATTCTCCTCTGTGCGTAAAATGTAATCACTGTGTTGTTAACAAAAATGCTAGTTACAACACCTAAACAAACCACTTTAAGGAATCTCCAGAATGTTTTCCCAAAAACTGTTATTACTGAAATGAAGTATATTTCTCCTGATCTAGGGAACATGCTACGAAGAAATTATATTCGGTATTTTTCGTATAATCCATTAAAATGTAATGTAAATTGTCATATACGCATATCTATTTTCATTATGAATGAAACTGTTCTGTACCAAGATTCATTTACTGCCTAATGACATTTTACTTTATAGTCCATACTATGTCATTTTCCGCTCGGGTATATGTCGAATTCCAGTTGTATTTCGTTAATTTTCTGGTCTTAATAGTCACCGATATTGTAGCTAAATGTGTGTAATGCCCATGCGGGCCCACTGTTGTATGCCAGCTTTGCACGAACTTTCGACGTGGCCATTGTACCGCTCCGATTTGTAAATACGTAACGATTCTTCAAGGCACCCACTGTACCAATTCAGCTAAATTCAACTATTGCTTGATCGATATCTGGATGACTTCAAAACGGAAATACATTACCTCAAAATACAAAAATACGTGTGGCACTAATTAATAATTAATGTGAGTAAATTGCTCACTCTGGTTAGTTGCTGTTATAGTCGGATTCTTTACTTTCATTTTCTACAGCAACAGCGGCAGATCGTCTTTTCAACACAGATTACTCAAGCTAAGAATTTGTTCAACAGGGCCCCCCAACGCTTCACGTTTTGCAGGTACTAATATTTAACTGGATAACTTCAAGAAATTTCATTACAGCATTATATCAACGTAATTCAGTGTCGTTATAAAGCTCAGTGCATTATTTGACTTTCAAATGTTTGATTCCTGCCAGCTTCAGTTACTTTAAAGGCAGTAGGAACATTTTTTTGTGGTTACGGAAACTTTTCAGTATTCAGACGCTGTCCTTGGAAACGGCAGTGCGAAGAACACGCGGCAACAAGTGGAGACGTCAGAAGCGCTCACCAGATGGCCGCCTTTCCGCCCGCGAGTGATTTGGCTCGGTTCGGACCCCCGAGTCGGGAATTACAGTCTTTACGCAGTGGCCGGTCATCAGAATATAAGTGGCGGTCCCGGCGCCGCCAGCCAGGGGCATAAATCAGGGGATCTGTGACAGAGGGCCAGGTGGTGTTCTCCCGCAAAGCAGGCGCTGCTGCCTGTTAGCACACCCGTCTGGACCCAACAGCTGACCACGTCCGTCTCCTCCTCAAAACTGGACCAACGGAGCTCTCGCCTCTCTGTTCCTATATCCCAGAAATCTTTATGTGCGTAAAGCATTCCATTTAGTGTAAAATCTAAAATTTTCCGTGCTTATATACTGTTCCATGAAGTTCCGGGTGAACTCGTTGACGAGAATAACTTGCTGTAAGATTTTGAGGAGTGAGCACTCAACTCAGTGTTTTCAAAACCAACAGTACTTGGCGATATGTTGGTAATACTTTAATGGTTGACCTCATGTTTTAGGCCAGTAGTCGTTAAACTGCGGTCCGCATGCGGCCCGATTCAAGTGGTTTCAGGAGGTGTGCGCCACACTCAAATCTTACTGTCAGCTCTTACCAACTGAAATCTAGACTCGTCTGACCTGGTCACGGTTTTCCAGTCGTCTAGGGTCCAACCGATATGGTCACGAGTCCAGGAGAAGTACTGCAGGCGATGTAGCGCTGTTAGCGAAAGCACTCACGTCGGTCGTCTTCTGTCATAGCTCATCAACGCCAAATTTCACTACAGTGATATAACGGATACGTTCGTCGTACGCCCCATATTGATTATTGCGATTATGTCACGCAGTGTTGCTTGCTGTTAGCGCTGACCGCTCTACGAAAACGCTGCTGCTCTCAGTCGTTAAGTGAAGTCCGTAGTGAGAGGTAATACCTGAAATTGGTATTCTCGGTATACTCTTGACTCTGTGGATCTCGGAATATTGAATTCCCTAAAGATTTCAGAAAAGGAATGTCCCATGTGTCTATCTACAACTGGCACTCCACGTTCAAAGTCTGTTAATTCCCATATTGCGGCCATAATCACGTTTGAAACCTTTTTACCTGCCTCTCCTGAGTACAGATGACAGCTCCGCCAGTGCACTGCCCTTTCACATCTTGCGTACTCGATACTGCCGCCACCTGCATTCTACCATATCGCTATTTCATGACTTGTCACCTCGTACATCTAGCAACTTACAGCCGAATTCAAAGTCGTCAACTACCGTTTAGAGCTTCTTAAAAGTATGGCTTCCCTGATCAGTAACAAACAATGAAACTTAAATTAAGATGCGTTTGATTTTAATTGACGTTCACCAATGTCTGCCGCTTACATCAGGGGCACAGGGGTAAGCAGCGTGGCCAGTGCCTGTTACAGAACATGAGAGGGGAACTGTTTTATTTGTTTGTCTTGCAATACCAAGGACACACGGGCGTGAGCTGCTACAGTATACATTTCAGACTGAAATTACATGGATTCGTGTAATCTATATTCACGAATCCATGTAATTTCAGTCTGAAATGTATACTGTAGCAGCATCTTCAGATGTGGAGCATACAAGGTGATTCCGTGATGATGTTACAGACTTCCAGGGATGATGGAAAAGAGTAACTGTATCAGTGTGAGGTGAGGGACCCCAGTCTAGCAACGACTGAGACGAAAGCTTTAAGCAAAAATCGTTCTAATCCTTCTGACAGTGGAATACTCCTATCGGTACAGTTGTTGATAAGATTTTAGGGTATACAACATACACAGGTGGTAGTAGGGCCAAAACAAGATAAAATGTCCTGCATACATGGGTTCTAAAATGCGTGGCTTAAGAGCTATGAGCACTTGTGTTTTCCTTTTCGATAACATCATTTCTACTGAAAGATCTTTGGTTTCCATATTTTTAGAAAACGTAGTGTAGACTAAACCAAGAAAAAAATTGTCCTGTAAATATGGGCTCTAAAATGCATACCCTAAGAGCTATGGGCAATAGTTTAGGAGAAGAGACGTGTTTCACAGAAGCGAAGATGGACAAGTGCTCTCAGCTCTTAAGATGTGCACTTTAGATACCATGTTTGCCGAATATTTTTCCTTCTTTTACTCCATACTACCTCGTTTGAAAGTGACCACTATACAGGCTTAGCAAATACTGTACCGGTACATGTATTATACTATCAGAAACATCAGACCAATTTTCGCTTATAAATTTCGGCTCTGTCCTTTCCGGATCAGAGTCCTTAACTCAGAATGATACATTTACCCTTCTGTATCATCCTTGGAAATTTGTAATATCATCACGCAGTGACCCAGCATTTGCAGCAGGGAATATAAAATTAAATTAAGGGTGTTGTAATCCGACATAATAAGAAGAAACTTGACACGCAAAACATTTAGTAATAATTTGTGATTGTCTGTATGTCTAGGGATAAGATAGATACTGCCTACAGGAAAATTAAAGAGAGCTTTGGAGAAAAGAGAACTACTTGTATGAATATCAAAAGCTCAGATGGAAACCCAGTTCTAAATAAAGAAGGGAAAGCAGAAAGGTGGAAGGAGTATATAGAGGGTCTATACTATGGCGACGTACTTGAGGACAATATTCTGGAAATGGAAGAGAATGTAGATGAAGACGAAATGGGAGATACAATACTACGTGAAGAGTTTGACAGAGCACTGAAAGACCTGAGTCGATAGGGTCCGCAGCTCGTGGTCATGCGGTAGCGTTCTCGCTTCCCACGCCCGGGTTCCCGGGTTCGATTCCCGGCGGGGTCGGGAATTTTCTCTGCCTCGTGATGACTGGGTGTTGTGTGCTGTCCTTAGGTTAGATAGGTTTAAATAGTTCTAAGTCCTAGGGGACTGATGACCATAGATGTTAAGTCACATAGTGCTCAGAGCCATTTGAACCTGAGTCGAAACAAGGCCCCGGGAGTAGACAACATTCCATTAAAACTACTGACGGCCTTGGGAGAGCCAGTCCTGACAAAACTCTATCATCTGGTGAGCAAGATGTATGAGACAGGCGAAATACCCTCAGACTTCAAGAAGAATATAATAATTCCAATCCCAAAGAAAGCAGGAGTTGACAGATGTGAAATTTACCGAATTATCAGTTTAATAAGCCACAGCTGCAAAATACAAACGCGAATTCTTTACAGACGAATGGAAAAACTGGAAGAAGCCAAGCCGGCCGCGGTGGCCGTGCGGTTCTAGGCACTTCAGTCCGGAACCGCGTGACTGCTACGGTCGCAGGTTCGAATCCTGCCTCGGGCATTGATGTGTGTGATGTCCTTAGGTTAGTTAGGTTTAAGTAGTTCTAAGTTCTAGGGGACTGATGACCTCAGATGTTGAGTCCCGTAATGCTCAGAGCCATTTGAAGAAGCCAACTTTGGAGAAGATCAGTTTGGATTCCGTAGAAATGTTGGAACACGTGAGGCAATACTGACCTTACGACTTACCTTAGAAGAAAGATTAAGGAAAGGCAAACCTACGTTTCTAGCATTTATAGACTTAGAGAAAGCTTTTGACAATGTTGACTGGAATACTCTCTTTCAAATTCTAAAGGTCGCAGGGTAAAATACAGGGAGCGAAAGGCTATTTACAATTTGTACAGAAGCCAGATGGCAGTTAAAAGAGTCGAGGGACATGAAAGGGCAGCAGCGGTTGGGAAGGGAGTGATACAGGCTTGTAGCCTCTCCCCGATGTTATTCAATCTGTATATTGAGCAAGCAATAAAGGAAACAAAAGAAAAATTCGGAGTAGGTATTAAAATCCATGGGGAAGAAATAAAAACTTCGAGGTTCGCCGATGACATTGTAATTATGTCAGAGATAGCAAAGGACTTGGAAGAGCGGTTGAGTGGAATGGACAGTGTCTTGAAAGGAGGATATAAGATGAACATCAACAAAAGCAAAACGAGGATAATGGAATGTAGTCGAATTAAGTCGGGTGATGCTGAGGGAATTAGATTAGGAAATGAGACACTTAAAGTAGTAAATGAGTTTTGCTATTTGAGGAGCAAAATAACTGATGATGGTCGAGGTAGAGAGGATATAAAATGCAGACTGGCAATGGCAAGGAAAGCGTTTCTGAAGAAGAGGAATTTGTTAACATCGAGTATAGATTTAAATGTCTGGAAGTCGTTTCTGAAAGTATTTGTATGGAGCGTGGCCATGTATGGAAGTGAAACGTGGACGATAAATAGTTTAGACAAGAACAGAATAGAAGCTTTCGGAATGTGGTGCTACAGAAGAACACTGAAGATTAGATGGGTGGATCACATAACTAATGAGGAGGTATTGAATAGAATTGGGGAGACAAGAAATTTGTGGCGCAATTTGACTAGAAGAAGGGATCGGTTGGTAGGATATGTTCTGAGGCATCAAGGGATCACCAGTTTAGTATTGGAGGGCAGCGTGGAGGGTAAAAATCGTAGAGGGAGACCAAGAGATGAATACATTAAGCAGATTCAGAAGGACGTAGGTTGCAGTAAGTACTGCGAGATGAAGAAGCTTGCACAGGATAGAGTAGCATGGAGAGCTGCATCAAACCAGTCTTAGGACTGAAGACCACAACAACAACAACTGTCGTATTGCATAACGAACTTAAATATATTTACTGTTATTAATGAATTAGTCATTCTGTCACACGGAGCACACAACACTTCGTCACCTGATTACAGCGTGACAACTTTGAGGTCGCTGAGGGTTAAACAAAAAACTATAACAGAACAATCGTCACGAAGTGTTCCGAGTGGTGACGACTTTTAACGATCGAAACTCGGGGGCCGGTGGCTAACTTACCTCGCAGTTACCACAGCTAATCTACTGGGGGCTCATAACATAGTAATTTATGTACGTGACCAATTAAAAATAAGATCAGTACCCACGCGACCCGAGGTGCTGCCCACCAATGTCAGTATTGTCTCTTTAAGAAAATTGTTTGACGACATTTGGTTTGAACAATCTCTGAGATGTTTTACAACATATTAACTCCGTATATGGGAACACAGAATGTCGTATGGAGAAGGAGAAAGAAGGTTGTTTGCAGTTTATTAGGCGTTCTAACACCTGCGATGGTATACTTGGACACTCGGTATTTTGAAAGCTCACTTTTCCATCCCTGTATTTACAGTTCACTAGTTGGATATTCTGCAAAATAAATATACGTCGTACATCTCATCAGATAATGAGAACGCTGCATACGTAGAAACGGCAGAATAAGATGATGAGGCCTTTAAGACGACAGCGTACCTTCCATATATTGCAAATGTTTGCGCGAAAGTAGGCAAGGAATAACAAAACATTAGGTCAAAGTGCTCTCTACTGCTCCATAGAAAATCTGGGCGCTTCTGGAATCGATCAAAGACGAATTAAAGCTGTGAAAGACAGGTAAGATTCTGTCGAGAGCGCCATATCGTACAAAGGACGTACGACACGCACTACTTGGGACCGCATCGCGGAACACAAACGACATACTCGCCTCCTCAAAGCCAGCTAGCGCGTTGTCGCCCAACACTGTATTTTTTTCTGGTAATCCTATTAAATACAATGAAAGAAACGTTTTACCTATACTTCAAACTTCTAGAACTCCACTGTCAACGAAGCAGGGGAAATCACACTGTCTGAACCGGGACGGAGGTTTCCAGTTAGATATTGCATGGAATCCTGTCATAGAAAAACTCGTGTTCTGCGTAGCCTGCTTTGTTCTTTCCAGCACAGCGCGTGCGCTCAAACATGGCCAGTGGCAACTGGGTACACAACGCAGGCGGTGCCGTGTGGCCGTATTTAGGTTCCTTGAGGAAGGGAGGAGGCAAGGGGTTCCGTCTACATTGTACAATAAAACAATATTGTAAATTTAGAAATTTGTAATAAGGTCTTACGGGACCAAACTGCTGAGGTCATCGGTCGCTAAGCTTACACACTACTTAATCTGTCTTTAACTTACGCTAAGGACGACACACATACCCATGCCCGAGGGACTACTCGAACCTCCGACGGGGGCAACCGCGCGGACCGCGATAAGACGCCATAGACCGCGCGGCTACCCCACGCGGCAACACAATATTCAGTGCTTAATATAAGCACAACAATTTATCGATCTTCATCTAACAGTCGAAGGTGAATAGATGCAAATACCTTTATCAAATATTTATCCATCGTGACAGCCTGGAAAAGTAATTTACTATCTTCTCTGGATCAAGTGGAACGCTGTGATACACACAGAGGAGAGCAAGACCGCTAAGTCTGTTTTGATCTGTACTGTTAGGTAGGTTTTTCAAGATTTGAAAGTCAAAAATGTCCTTCCTGGCGTTGCTGGTTGAAAGTGGAAGGATGAATAGAATTTGCAACTGTGCTCTAATATTGAGAAGGAATTTTGAATTGATGTCTCTGACGCTACGAATGCGTTTTTCTGGCTTTGTACTTGGTTCTTCGTTAAGCCATTTTTATTTCCATGCTGAAAATTCTCCACGGCATTCGTGTTAGTCGATTTACTGAAACCACGGAAAACGCAAATATGGATGGGCAGGTAGGGAACTATCGCAAAATGGATCCTCTAAAGCTGCTGTGCAGTAGACGATTATTCGCGGGTCTACTGCACATACGGACATATCTTTGTTACTCTGCCTTCCTGAAGCAGACTTCCGCTATATGCACACATAGTATCGCAGAAAGAATGCTCAGTATTCAGTGATATGACAGGAAATATCATTCGAAGCAAAAAAGTATGGTAAACATGGGCTCTAAAGTGCATTCCTACAGAGCTATGAGAATGTCCTTACTACGAAAAAGATCTCTTCCACTGCAAGCTCTTTGCTTTCCATATTTTTGGAGGAAATAACATGGACCAAAACATGAAAAAAAATGTCCAATAAAGATGGGCTTTGAAGAGCTATGAGCACTCGTTCATCTTCGCTAAGGCATGCATTTTAGAGCCCATGTACACACAATAATTTTTTCGCGTGTTGATCCATACTACCTAGTCACAAAATACGGAAAGCAAAGAGCTTACATTAGAAGAGATTTTTTCCACTGTATCGAAGATGCAAAATTGCTCATACCTCTTAAGGTACTCACTTTAGAGCCCATTTTTACTAGATTTTTTTGCTTCGAATGATCGTTCCTGTCATGTCCCTGAATACTGGCCATTTCTCCTTCGACACCCTGTATATACCACAGAATTCCTTTGTTAAATGCTTCGTTGTGACCTTTCGATCAGACTTGTCGTAAGGATGGTATGCATAATATTTGTTAGATATAGACTAATTGTGTTAGCCCTCACATCAGACGGTTATCGACACAATTCGGTTAACACTTGTATGACTGGTTAACGTGCCTTGCCTGTTAACTGACCACAAGTTTTTCAAATACTTTTAAATCAATTTTATTAGTATGTCATGCTTTTAATTGAAAATATATCACCGGAAGTTATACGTTTTCGCATGACAGTGATCAGAGGAAACTGTCTATCCAAATATTCGACACTTATACATCCGTTATTTCGTAACTTTTCTTCGACTTACTGCCATATTTGTGACTGTTATAAACTGCACGTCAACTAACTACTATGTGTCCTAGAATTATGTGATTTTGCTGGTACATTCAGTGGTATACGTACCTGTAATTGTCTGCAAAATGTGTTGCGAATAACGTTAGTAGTAATAAATTGAAATTCCTTCTTGATGCTGCAGTTTTATTGCTTGAACAGCGAATATATAATAAGTCATACTTTTTTTCCTTTCATCGTTTCGTGAGGGATCTGTATCAACGAGAAAAATTGTCATGAAGGAATCAAATAATATGTGAAATGCAGTCATTCTCAAATACTACACTACTGGCCATTAAAATTGCAACACCACGAAGATGACGTGCTACAGACGTGAAATTTAACCGGCAGAAAAAAGATGCTGTGACATGCAAATGATTAGCTTTTCAGAGCATTCACACAAGGTTGGCGCCGGTGGCGACACCTACAACGTGCTGACATGAGGAAAGTTTCCAACCGATTTCTCATACACAAACAGCAGTTGACCGGTGTTGCCTGGTGAAATGTTGCTGTGATGCCTCGTGTAAGGAGGAGAAATGCGTACCATCACGTTTCAGACTTTGATAGAGGTCGGATTGTAGCCTATCACGATTGCGGTTTATCGTTTCGCGACATTGCTGCTGGCGTTGGTCGAGATCCAATGACTGTTAGCAGAATATGGAATCGGTGGGTTCAGGAGGGTAATACGGAACGCCCGGCGGGGTCAGGGATTTTCACCTGCCTCGAGATGACTGGGTGTTTGTGTTGTCCTCATCATTTCATCATCATCCAGGAAAGTGGCGAAATTGGACTGAGCAAAGGTTGGGCAATTGTACGGGCGCTGATAACCACGCAGTTGAGCGCCCCACAAACCAAACATCATCATCAATACGGAACGCCGTGCTGGATCAAAACGGCCTCGTATCACTAGCAGTCGAGATGACTGGCGTCTTATCCGCATGGCTGTAACGGATCGTGCAGCCACGTCTCGATCCCTGAGTCAACAGATGGGGACGTTTGCAAGACAACAACCATCTGCATCGACGACGTTTGCAGCAGTATGGACTATCAGCTCGGAGACCATGGCTGCGGTTACCCTTGACGCTGCATCACAGACAGGAGCGCCTGTGATGGTGTACTCAATGACGAACCTGGGTGTACGAATAGCAAAACGTCATTTTTTCAGATGATTCCAGTTTCTGTTTACAGCATCATGATGGTCCATCCGTGTTTGGCGATATCACGGTGAACGCACAATGGAAGCGTGTATTCGTCATCGCCATACTGGTGCATCACCCGGCGTGATGATATGGGGTGCCATTGGTTAGACGTCTCGGTCACCTCTTGTTCGCATTGACGGCACTTTTAACAGTGGACGTTACATTTCAGATGTGTTACGACCCGTAGCTCTATCCTTCATTCGATCCCTTTGGAACCCTACATTTTAGCAGGATAATGCCTGATCGCATGTTGCAGGTCCTGTACGGGCCTTTCTGGATCCAGAAAATGTTCGACTGCTGCCCTGGCCAGCACATTCTCCAGATCTCTCACCAATTGAAAACGTCTGGTCAATGATGACCGAGCAACTGGCTCGTCACAATACGCCAGTCACTACTCTTGATGGACTGTGGTGTCGTGTTGAAGCTGCATGGGCAGCTGTACCTGTACACACCATCCAAGCTCTGTTTGACTCAATGCCCAACACTGTTGTTCTGCGTACTGATCTCTCAGGATCTATGCACCCAAATTGCGTGAAAATGTAATCACATGTCAGTTCTAGTATAATATATTTGTCCAATGAATACCCGATTAGCATCTGCATTTCTTCTTGGTGTAGCAATTTTAATGGCCAAGTAGTGTATTTCAATAGTGTCTGGGCGTTACGCTGCCGAAAGACATATATGTGCATAGTTTCTTACTGTAATACTGGACTTAATGTGTTAAACCTTTAACATAAGATTACAGCTGTGAATGAGTAGATTATGACAGCATTTCAAATTTTTAAATTCGATCAATAACTGCATACATTTTTTTGTTGGCCCCGAAGCCATGAAATCGTCCACTGCAACTGGGGGCATGGCCCGGGTTACCCATTTAGCAACGCTGATCTATATCTACATCTGAGTCTACGTAAATACTCTGTGAGTCACCATATGGTGCATGGCGGAGATATCCTCTGATACTACTAGTCATTTCCTTTCCTGTTCCACTCGCAAATGGAGCGAGGAAGAAATGGCTGTCTATATGTCTCCGTGCGAGCCCTAATTTCTCGTATCTTATCTTCACAGACCTTACGCGAAATGTGCTTTGGCAGCAGGAGAATCATTCTGCAGTCAGCTTCAGCTCCCGGTTCTCTTAAATTTTATTTTTGTTCCTCGAAGAAACAGTCGCCTTCCCTGCACGGATTCACATTTGACTTCCCGAAGCATCTCCGCAATACTTGCGTGCTGATCGAACCTTCCGGTAACAAATCTAGCATCTGGCCTTTGAATTGCTTCGATGTCTTCCTTCAGTTCGACCTGGTGCAGATCTCAAACACTCGAGCATTACTAAAGAATGCGTCGCACTAGCATCCTACATGCAGTCTCCTTTACAGGTGAACCACACTTTCCTAAAATGTTACGACGTGTGGAGCCAGCTGCCACAGAACAAAGATGCAGATAAACGCGTTGCGCAATTTTTTGCGCTTAAACTAGCACACCAGTCAGCTTATTTTATTATAATATTTATAACTTGGTATTCGTTAAAGCTAGTATGGGCTTCACCCTTAGTCTTGATAGAGTGTTTAGTGTACAGTAACACTGGGCAATTTTATGACTTAGTTTTTTTAATACACTGTACTCGGGTCAACATTCCACGTATAGCTCAGCTGCAGCGTGTTCTTGCATAGAGTTCTCGTTAGTGACGGAAGATGCCATCACGTCCATCCCACTTGAGCTGCTCACAAAGCCATTTGGTTTCTAAGTGGAAAACCGCATTTGTTGATTTCTCAGAAATTTTCTGTTACTATCAACAAATCTGAAGAGCTGACAAACTGAAGGTATATAAATAAGATATATGTCCAGTCCAGTTGGTGTAAGAGTTAAATATTACAAAAAATTTTCTTCGGCTACTCAAAAGCAAATAAAAGTTATTTCCGTAGATTACAATGGTAATTTTGTGACAACACACATACCTGCAGAAACAACTGCAACAATTCAACAACTGAAATTATAGGAAACAAGTCCCATTAACAAAGTAAGGGACGTTTGTGAGTGATTTAGTAAAGAAGACATCGTTTCATCTCATACCACTAAATTTGTAAGCAAGTGTTTAACAGTTTGAACTAATTACCTTGCTTAGAGGACACTGTATGAAATGTGTCATAACCTGGTTTATCTCATATGGCTCCAATGAAAATCGCATAAATAACTCTGTAAAAGTTTTGCTTAATTACCTTATGCAGTTTTGTTTATTATTATTTTGTTTCAGTAAAGACAGAAGTACCATTATTTGGTTTTTAAGAAAATTAGAAGAACCAATCTCACTAAAGTGGTAAACTTTGTGACAAAAGTTTGCTTAGTACTGATAAAACAAAATTCATAAAACATTAAATATGTCACAAAGGTATAACTGTATGTCGTAAAGAAACAGTAATTCACCCCATCTTTGTGGCAAATTATTTTAACTCTACTTCTCTATCTTAGATTTCATGTCACAGAGTTATTGTCCTCAAACATTATAAAATTTCGCATGTATAAATTAAACGTCACAGTACACATTTATATACGATTATGTTACAAAATGTGTTGCGAATATCGTTAGTAGTAAAGAAGTAATAAATTGAAATTCCTGCTTGATGCTGCAGTTTTATTGCTTGAACAGCGAATATATAATAAACCCAGTATTACTCTAAATGAAATAATTTACAAAAAATAGTTTGGTCTTGGGGTGCCAGTGTACATGATTGAGTGGCACACACCACATGCACGTGCCCATTTTAGAGCTATTATCAGGGAACATAGAGAAATAAAGGCGGGCAGCTTGCAAAGTCTTCGTGGTGTCTCAGGGATGGAGGGAATGTGGCACTGTAACGGTGATCCGTCCTTCGGGTCTTCACCGGATTTCGCGTACTCTTTTTTCTATCGTCGTCAGTAACAGCAGTAACACAACCCTTTTTTTTAGAAACTCAGAAGTGTCACGTACGCGATAATGTGATCGTCAAGGCTCAGTTATAACGTTTGGGAAGGAAAGATGGACAGTGAGGGGAAAACATGAAAACCGTTACGATTAGGCTAGTGAACTCTCAAGAGCTTTTTCAGTCAATATTAGCTCACAGCATCTTCCCCGTGTAAACGACAACAGCCGCGTGGGATTAGCCGAGCGGTCTAGGGCGCTGCAGTCGTGGACTATGCGGCTCATCCCGGCGGAGGTTCGAGTGCTCCCTCGGGCATGGGTGTGTGTGTTTGTTCTTAGGATAATTTAGGTTAAGTAGTGTGTCAGCTTAGGGACTGATGACCTTAGCAGTTAAGTCCCATAAGATTTCATACACACTTTAAACGACAACAAAATAACTTAACTATGAAGGAGTTTAGGGTATGAATTCCTCTTCGTAGCAGACCAACAGTTTCCGAAGGGGCAGACTCTCAAATGATAGAGAAGAAAGAAAGCTAGAGTATAACATCCCTCGACGACGAAGGTAATAGAGGCACAGCTCTAACACGGAAACGAAATTCGCCGTAATCTCTTCAAAGGAACCACACTGGCATCTGACTTCAGGAATTTAGCGAAATCTCGGAAACTCTAAATCTGATGGCCGAAAGGGTATATGAACCGTTGACCTTCTCAACGAGGGTTCAGGGTAGAATCTTTATCACTACACCATCTTGGTCAGTCTTTACAGGCATGAGAATGCTTCCTGGCCACAGCCCTACGACGATCACAATCCATGAATAAATATAATAGAGCAATCACCTGTGTTTCTGGATGCAGAAATGTGTTCTCAGTTCACGAATGTTGCTCATTTGCACATAGTCAATAAACTGATAGACCTTTCAAAATACAGGTAACAAACCTGAAACTGTCAGACATACTACAACTGCGAATAGGCTTGTACTCGAGTCGGGATATCTATCTTCTAGTGCAAGACTCTCCTCTCAACGAAATTCAAGTCTTCAGAGAAACAAAGCCGCAACTTCACGAAAGCTGAATCTGCCATTGCTTCTGCTTTCTAAACCTTCAGATGGTCTCCGCCGCACACCTTGCCGTGTTATCACGCACGTGATGATTAACAGAATGGGAAACCCATAGCGCAGAGGATTTCCCCAGAATCATTTTTTCATTGTGCAACGTCACGTGAAATGCATCGTGAGCAACTGCCCAACTGCAGTTTTTAATCGAGTCGTGAGGCGGGAGCGGATTGATCAGCGGTTAGTGCGTCCCCCATGAAAGGCACGCAACATGGCCGAAGTCGCGGCCATGCAAAAATTTTTAAACTCCAAGTATTTTCAGTACAGCTAGCACACCACTGCAGAGAGCAACATTCATGGTGGCTAGAGAATCTGAATGTAACTCCTTGACCAAAAGATATATTTTTTCAGTTACAAGAGCAGCTGCTGAAGCTAACCGTTTAATGCAAACGGGTAGATATCCTGAAGCAGTGCGCTGATCTATGTTTGCACTGGGCAGCCCGCTTGATTCACTAGCGGAAAATGACGCAGGAAGAAACTACTTTCCACCATTGCCAAACACTCCTGCGAAACACACATGGCAGCTAAAAGAGATAGATAAAAGAGACAGAAATTCAAAATGGATCTCATACTTGAATGTAACACGGATATAGAAACAGCACAATCAGAATAGCCTTAAATATATTGCATGGTTCTTTCAAAACAGGTAAGTATTATTTCCGTAAAGTAAACTTGTATGAGCAAATTCTGTACATACTTCATCATTAAACGCAAGCAAAAGGTACTGGATTCACGGCTCCCACATTCCCATTAAAATGTAAATATTTTAAGCGAACAGTTGGCTGGGGTTACATGTTGCAGAACAAAAGTCATGGTTACAGCAACGAGAAACTTCGCTTTATGCGACTGGAGGTATTAGTTTATATAGTGTACACAACAGAACAAGTTTGAATGCAACCTGTGTGCAGGAAGATCATGAATGTTTTATTAGTCACTTACTTTACCCGGCAAAAAATTCTCCCTTGAATATTTCAGGTTCCGCTTCTTCGTACCGCCTACAATGCTCGTACAGGACCTTTTAAACCTTGAGTTGGTCTCGAGCTTCTTTTTCCTTCTTCCACTTAACGAGGTACATGGTGGTCAGTCACAAACGTTGCGGATACAACATCAAAATAATGCTAGGCAACAGCATTCGACGGCCCGGACGATATTGCATTGTTGGAGCGTCTTCTCAAACAGATGTTAAAACGGCTCGTCATATTTCCACAGAGTACTCAAAATTGTTTTACTTATCATATGTTATAACCGTTCTTCTATTGTGGTCGTGCAGAATAATAATACGAATAAGAAAAATGATGCAATGGATGGCTCAAGCTATAATTTCTGTTTCTGGACAAGTATCTGTAGAATTTAAATCTCGCTTACCAGGTATCCCATTTATATACTATGTAACAAAACAATTTCTTTCCTCTAGGCACCACCGCGTCTGACACCATTAAAAATATCAGTGCCAAAAACATAACACAGGGTCGTGTTAGCAAAACAGTTTTGTTTGGATTAGGATCGTAATGTGTGGGATCTGTATGATAGCGCAAATGTGCAGATTTGCTCCATCTGCTGTTTTTTTCCTTTATTACTGCGACGTACTGCCTGGCAAGTTAATAGTCATTACTATTAGGTTACTTGTGCACTCAACATTGAATGTTTTACAGAACCTGTAGTTACACCGAGTGTACCCCAAGAAGGAAAATACGGCTCTTAATTTATGTAATTGTAAATGATATCTCTGATAAGGTTGCCATTGTTCCACATTGTTCGCTTACAGTGCTGTTGTCTACAGAGAAGTATATTCCCAGGGTGGAATTGCTAGGGTATTATGTGCTCCTGTTGTACTGAACGACAGCAGTCATTGTATGGTGTTTAATCGTCATAAAACAGAAAAGGAAACGAACAGTTTCTAGTTACACTATTGGTGGTAACATTCTGGTGCTATCATGTCGTAATCGTAATGGAATTACACGAAGTTTGTAATACATGGTATGCAAGACGATGAAGGCCTTTCATTTGTTCGGAGGCTTTTTGAAAAATGCTGTACTGCCGGTAAGAAAACTGCGTTCAAGACTCAGGTGTTCGGAAAATTAGAGTAATGTCTCAGTGCCTGTGATCCTCATCAAGTAAACCCGACGGAAGTAATTTACCAGAGTGCATATTATATACAGAGCAATGGACTACATAAATTAAAGCACACATGAAGTATCTGGGCAACGGTAAGTACCGGCAGATCCTTCCACACACAGAGATACGACAAAACGACGTGTATTCAGAATCTAAAATGAAGAAAAGGCCCTTTTCAGAGCCGTGTTTGACAGTCATATCTCTCAACACTGAGCGCACATCAACTGAAAAAGAAGAACCTATATCCAACACACGTAAACTTCATTCCTGCGACGTCCTGTGCCTCCAGGAGATACATAGAGGGCCATCACAACGCTGTCCAAATATTCCTGGGATGACCTTGGTGAAGGAGTGCCTTCACGACCAATATGGAAGTGCTCTATTTATTCGGCCTGGACATTCAAGTTAACACCGTTAACAACACGGAAATCATTTCTCGAAAAATGTTCAAATGTGTGTGAAATCTTATGGGATTTAACTGCTAAGGTCATCAGTCTCTAAGCTTACACGCTACTTAACCTAAATTATCCTAAGGACAAACACACACACCCATGCCCGAGGGAGGACTCGAACTTCCGCCGGGACCAGCCGCACAGTCCATGACTGCAGCACCTTAGATCGCTCGGCTAATCCCACGCGGCGGAAATCATTTCTGTTATTATCGGAAGCATTACCATGTCATCAATATATAAACCACCAGGGGAAAGGTTTGCTTTCAGCCGACATGTTTGTCACCCAAAGCTAATAATGGGAGACTTTCACTGTCACAGTTGAGTGTGGAGCTACCAAGACACAAATAAGGACGAAGAATTACTGGAAAGCTGAACAGAACAACACAAGCTGAATCTCATCCATGATCAGAAACAGCCTGAGACATTCAGTAGTGCAAGATGGAAGAGAGGGTATAACCCAGACCTCAAATTTGTTTCCAAAACCTTGCCTGGGTCATTCAATAAATTTTTTCTCAACCCTATCCCAAAGACCCAACACAGACCAATCATGCTAAAGTTTAGACCAGTAATAAGACACAAAAAATACCCGTTAAAATACGTTTTAACTTCGAAAGGGCTAACTGGAAAAAATTTGCGGACACCTTATATACGGAAATCTTAAATTTACCATCAAACATTGAAAACTACAGAAAGTTCGTCCAAGTTATTAAAAGATCAGCAAGACTCAGCAAATCCTGAGGCTGCAGAACACTCTACATTCCTGGAGTTTCCAACGGCATGAAACAAATATTTAACGAACACCTGGAGCAGTGTAGCCAGAACCGTTTCAGTGAAGAAATCATAAAACTTGGGGATCAGCTGATTGAAACTAGAAGCAAAGACCGAGAAGAGTCCTGGAAACATACGTTGGAGAGTCTTGACATGAAGCATAGTAGCAGAAGAGCTTGGAACCTCATAAAACGATTCTCTAGTGACCCTGCAGACCCCAAGGATCAGGTTTCCGTGACAGCTAATCAGATCGCACTTCAGCTCCTTTTGAGTGGTAAACCAACCAGGAACAGCAAGATTGACACCTCATATAAGAGGCCAAAAGTGACTGAAATACCACCTGAGCGATATTTCACTTCAACAGAATTGGAAGCTGCTATCAGTTTCTTGAAACCCAAGAAGGCCGCGGGTCCCGATGACGTCATTAATGAATTTATACAGAACATGGGGCCCATAGCTAAGGAATGGCTCTTACAACTCAACAATTTCTGCTGGTCTAACAAGACGGAGCTAAGCTATGGCTGAAGGCCAAGGTAGTAGCTATCCCAAAGGCAGGTAAATCAAGAGATGATGATCGTCCAGTATCGTTGCATTGTTGCCCTTTCAAACAATATGAACGTCTTATCTTGAATAAAATGGGACAACGACTAGAAAGCCAAATCATTCCACAACAAGTAGGATTCAGACCCGATAAGTCTTGCACTGGCCAGGTCCTTTGCTTATCACAATACACAGATGACGGTTTTGAGAAGGGAGAAAAAACTAGTGTGGTAATTTGTCGACTTATCAGCAGCATACGACACGATAAACCGCAAAACCCCCTGGAAAAATTTTTCGAAATGACGGGAAACTACCATCTTACTGAAGTTGTGAAGCCACTGATCTCCAACAGAATATGCTATGTGGAATTTCAAGAGCAAAGAAGTCGCTGGAGGAAGCAGAGGAATGGGCTCCCACAAGGTAGTGTTTTGTCCCCTCTACTTTTCAATCTGTATACAAATTACATATCAGTTGGAACAACGACAAGAAGTTTTATCTATGCTGATGATGTAGTCATTGCCTGCCAATCCAGATCAGTTAAACAGATTGAGAGACATCCCCTATACCCACATCAGCCAGCGGTAGCAAGACTTAAATCTAGGAAACATTTCATTAAAGTAGAACGTCCACTAAATGAAAGTCAGCCTACAACCAGAAAATCAATGTGGAAATAGAAATTGGATAAAGGCAGCCTGAAAAGTTGGAACATTAAAGAAAAACTTCCTGCTGGATCACAATTTGAATGGAGAGTCTGGAAGAGCCTAAATAGACTTAGGTGTCAAATGGGAAGAGCAAAGGATAACCTGTTCAAGTGAGGATACACCTAAGAAGAGCCCTGCCAATGTGGAGGAAAACAAAGGATGACACACCTGCTGATCTGTGCATCCTTGCTGGCGCCATGCACATTCAAAGACCTGTGGTTGGCCAACGACGCTGCAATTAAGTGTGCCGAACACTGGAGAGAGATATGAGCCTTGCTGTAGACAATAATAACGACATAAGATATGTGAAGTTCGTGAATGTATATATGAATGTATAACTATTATTTAGTTGTATTCGTAACCTAGTATATATAGCCTATTAATGAATTACAGATGTAGTTCAGACAGGATTAAATAAATAAATAAACTGCTGCATTAGAGCTGTGACGAGACGTTGCCATGGAGACATTTACAAAAACGCGTTATAGACTCCTGAAGCCGCTGCGCCGAGCGTACAGAACTGTCCAGGATCATCTCACATTGAGTCTATTACGTAATTTCAAAAGTGTTTTCACGAATGCATGGAAATGAAATTTCTCGGTATTAAAGCAGTTCATTCTTTGTTTTCGCTTCCAATAGAAAATTGGCAAAATGAATACCCGGGCAATGTCGGGTTTGTCAGCTAGTATACAATATAAGAAAAGAGGTCATCTAAGTATTCTCCAACAGAACAAGGGTACATCCACATCTGAATCTACATCAACATTACACAATCTATTGTGTAGTGCATTGTGGGTGGTATTTCCCATTGTACTATTTACTAGGTTTCCTTCTAGTTCAGTTCACGTGTGAAGCGTGGGCAGAATGATCGCTTAAACGCTTCTATCCGCTCTGTAACTAATATCATTATATCTTCGCGTCCACAACGGGAGCGATATGTAACGAACAGTAGCATATTCCTAGGTTCATCTCTTACCATAAGTTTATGAAAATTTGTAAGTAGGCTTTCACTGGCTAATTTGCGTTTATTTTCGAGCGTCTGCCGGTGCAATTTTTCTAGCAACTCCTTGACATCTTTCCATGGCCAAAAAAATCTGTGACATATATTAAAATGATGAAATAAATTCTGACTCGGCTGCAACTAGGCTCTGAGGCACTGAAATAATTTCAATGGTGAAATTTTATGCCGGATTGGGACTCGAATCCGTATTTCCCTCATCCATGTAATGTATTCTTCTCCACTGCTATTATCGCCGCATCTTCCTCGCTCAAGACAGATGCGCTATTTGCTCCTTACTCTACAAAACTTTTAGAGCTTTTCTGTATAGGTTCTTCATTCTTCCTGACTTTGAAGGAACCACCACTTTGACTATAAAAAAAGATATCTGTACCACTTCAGGCGTTGACCCTTAACTACATTTACATCTACGTGACTTGCTCTGTTATTCTCAATAAAGTGCCTGGCAGAGGGTTCAGTGAACCACCGTCAAGCTGTCTCTTTACCGTTCCACTCTCGAACGGCGCGCGGGAAAAACGAGCATTTAAATTTTTCTGTGCGAGCCCTGATTTCTCTTATTTTATCGTGATGGTCATTTCTCCCTATGTAGGTGGATGCCAACAGAATGTTTTCGCAATCGGAGGAGAAAACTGGTGATTGAAATTTCATGAAAAGATTCCGTCGCAACGAAAAGCACCTTCGTTTTAGTGATTGCCATTCCAGTTGACGTATCATGTCTATGGCACTACTCCGCTATTTCGCGATAGTACAAAACGAGCCGCCCTTCCTTGTACTTTTTCCATGCCATCCGTCAGTCCCACCTGATTCGGATCCCACACCGCACAGCAATACTCCACAATAGGGCGGCCAAGCGTGGTGTGGACCTGTTGACCCTTCTAAGTGTTCTGCCAATGAATGGCAGTATTTGGTTTGCTCTGCCCACTACATTATCTATGTGATCGTTCCAGGTTGGGTTTTTGTAATTGTAATCTCTAAGTATTTAGTTGAATTTACAGCCTTCAGATTTGTGTGACTTATCGCGTAACCGAAATTTAGTGGATTTCTTTTAGTGGTCATGTGAATAACTCCACACTTTTCTTTATTCAGGGTCAACTGCCGTTTTTCGCTCCATACAGATATCTTATCTAAATCATTTTGCGATTCATTTTGGTCATCTGATGACTTTAAAAGACGGTAAATGACAGCATCATCTGCAAACAATCTAAGACGGCTACTAAGATTGTCTCCTATGTCGTTAATATATATCAGGAACAATGGAGGGCCTATAAAACTTACTTGGGGAACGCCGGATATTACTTCTGTTTTACTCGATGACTTTCCGTCTATTACCACGAACTGTGGCCTTTCTAACAGGAAATCACGAATCCAGTCGCACAACTGAGGCGATACTCCGTTGGAACGGTGTTGAAAGTCTTCTGGAAATCTAAAAATATAGAATCAATTTGACATACCCTTCATGAGTATAAAGATCTAGTTGTGTTTCACAAGAACGATATTTTCTGAAACCGTGCTGACTATGTGTTAATAAATCGTTTTCTTCGAGGTACTTCATAATGTTCGAATACAGTATATGTTCCAAAACCCTACTGCAAATCGACGTTAGTTATCTAGGCCTGTAATTCAGCGGATTACTTCTACTTCCCTTTTTGGGTATTGGTGTGACTGGAGCAATATTCCAGTCTTCAGGTACGGATCTTTCTGTGAGCGAGCGGTTGTATATAATTGCTAAATATGGAGCTATTTTATCAGCATACTCTGAGAGGAACCTGACTGGTATACAATCTGGACCGAAGGCCTTGGCTTTATTAAGTGATTTAAGCTGCTTTGCGTCGCCGAGGATATCTACTTCTATATTTCTCATCTTGGCAGTTGTTCTTGATTGGAATTCAGGAATATTTACTTCCTCCTCTATGGTGAAGGTGTTTCGGAGAACCGTGTTTAATAACTCTGCTTTAGTGGCACTGTCATCAGTGACCTCACCGTTGTTATCGCGCAGTGAAGGTATTGATAGCGTCTTGCCACTGGTGTGCTTTATGTATGACCAGAATGTCTTTGAGTTTTCTGCCAGATTTCTAAACAGAGTTTCGTTATGGATATTATTAAAAGCATCTCGCATTGAAGTTCGCACTATATTTCGAACTTCTGTAAAACTTTGCAAGTCTTGGGGATTTTGCGTTCTTTTAAATTTGGCATGCTTTTTTCGCTGCTTCTGCAACAGCGATCTGACCCGTTTTGTGGACCATGGGGGATCAGGAACATCACTTATTAATTTATGTGGTATGTATCTCTCAATTGCTGTCGATACTATCTCTTTGAAATAATTCCACAACTTTTCTGCCCTCACATGATCAGATCGGAAGGAGTGAACACTGTCTCTTAAAACGGCGTTAAGCGCATTTTTATCAGCTTTTTTAGATAGATATACTTTGCGTTTCTTTTTGATGGTTGTAGGTGTTACGGCATTCAGCCTAGCAGCAGCTGCCTTGTGATCGCTAATCCCTATATTCGCCACAATACTCACTATTTGTCCATGATTATTTGTTGGTAAGAGTTCAAGTAAGCTTTCACAACTATTTACGCTTCGAGTGGGCTCATGAACTAATTGTTCAAAATAATTTTCTGAGAAATCATTCAGTACAATTTCGAATGACGTTTTATGCCTGAAACGTATAATTTTCCAGCATAACGAGGGTAGATTGAAGTCACCACCGACTATAGCTGTGTGAGTGGGGTACCTACTTGAAATGAGATTCCAGTTTTCAAGATGGCGAACAGTTGGATCGCCGAAATATCGAGTCAAGTTGATTTTAGGATCCGACAGCAAACCCGAAAAGACTTTCAAGACTTTCTTTGAACTGTTCGGCAACTTCTGAATCGGGCGGTCGGTAAAACCACCCAATTAATAGTTTAGTTCGATTGTCAAGTATTACCTCTGCCCATCCTATTTCGCAAGAACGATCTACTTCAATTTCACTACAAAGCAAACTACTTCTGACAGCAATAAATACTCCATGACCAACTGTATTTAATCTATCCTTTCTGAACACTGTTTTATCGTTTGAAAAAATTTCGGCTGAACTTACTTCCGGCTTTAGCCAGCTTTCTGTACCTATAACTATTTGAGCTTCAGTGCTTTCTTTTATTGCTTGGAGATCCGGTTCTTTCCCAACACAGCTAAGACAATTTGCAACTACAATAGCGACCGTTTCAACAACTAACTTACTGTGTTTTACCTGCCCCATTTTAGTCGGACGCCCTTTCTGTGGTTCCCTGAGACTCACTAACCTAAAAAAAAAAAAAAAAAAAACAGTCCTTTCCACACAGCCCCCGCTACCCGTGTACCGCTTCCTGTGTGCAGTGGACTCTTGACCTATTAAGCGGAACCCGGAAACCCACCACCCGATGGCGCATGTCAAGGAATCTGCAGCTTACACGGTCACAGAACCGCCTGAGCCTCTGATTCAGACCCTCCACTTGGCGCTGCACCAAAAGACCACAGTCGGTTCTATCGACAATGCTGCAGATGGTGAGCTCCGCCTTAATCTCGCAAGCAAGACTGGCAGTCTTCACCATTTCCGCTAGCCGCCAGAAACCAGAGAGACGCCTATCCCATAGTTTTGGCTAAATCTCCTTTCGGAGGAAAGGTTTTTTTATGTTTTTTTCTTCTATTAGTTTTTTTCTCCTCTGCTATCCGGACGCGACTCCGACCCAAATTCCCATCTTGTCTACTGACGTAGCGCCCCCTGTCAAAGCTGCAGGATCATGAATAGTGTCTATTCTTTCGAATATGTCCGAAAGAACTGACACCACACATATTTAAACGTGTGACGGTTCGTGTTGCCCTAGGCTGTATATGTTCGATATCCATCGCTAGCCCTGTTTGGTACAGGTATTATTTGAGCAATATTCTAGGCTGGATGACATGTCTTTTAAGCAATTTCGTTTGTAAACTGATTGAATTCTCATAGTATGCTACCAATTAAGCTGCTGCTATGTTTCTCAATGTCACTAACACTAACATACATTTGTCTGCAAAACTTAAGGCCGAAAGTAACTTTCGCATAATGTGTTACTGCGATGTAACATGCTCGATGATCCTTGCATCATGGACAAGAAGAACTGCTACAGCGAAGTGCAGAAGGCAACTGAATGAAATATGGAATGAGACGAACAGAAATGATACTTTCATTCAAACACAATGATTAACCTAAAGCCACCGCAATTCATAGTTGTTGTTGTGGTTTTCAGTCCAGAGACTGGTTTGATGCAGCTCTGCATGCTACTCTATCCTGTGCAAGCTTCTTCATCTCCAAGTAATTACTGCACCATACATCCTTCTGAATCTGCTTCGTGTATTCATCTCTTGGTCTCCCTCTACGATTTTTACCCTCCACGCTGCCCTCCAGTACTAAATTGGTGATCCCTTGATGCCTCAGAACATGTCCTACCAACCGATCCCTTCTTCTAGTCAAGTTGTGCCACAAATTCCTCTTCTCCCCAGTTCTATGCAGTACCTCCTCATTAATTAGGTGATCTACCCATCTAATCTTCAGCATTCTTATGTAGCACCACATTTCGAAAGCTTCTATTCTCGTCTTGTCTAAATCGTTTATCGTCTACACTCCATACAAATACTTTCAGGTAAGACTTCTTGACACTTAAATCTATACTCGATGATAACAAATTTCTCTTCTTCAGAAACGCTTTTCTTGCCATGGTCAGTCTACATATTACATACTATCCACTTCGACCATCATCAGTTATTTTGCTCCCTAAATAGCAAAACTCTTTTACTGCTTTAAGTGTCTCATTCCCTCAGCATCAGTTTATTTAATTAGACTACATTCCATTATCCTCGTTTTGCTTTTGTTGATGTTCACCTTATATCCTCCTTTCAAGACACTGCCCATTCCATTCAACTGCTCTTCCAGGTCCTTTGCTGTGTCTGATAGAATTACAATGCCATCGGCAAACCTCAATGTTTTTATTCCTTCTCCAAGGATTTTAATTCCTACTCCAATTTTTTCTTTTGTTTCCTTTACTGCTTGCTCAAGATATAGATTGAATAACATCGGGGATAGGCTACCACCCTGTCTCACTCCCTTCCCAACCACGGCTTCTCTTTCGCGCCCCTCCACTCTTATAACTGCCATCTGGTGTATGTAAAAATTGTAAATAGCCTTTCGCTCCCTGTATTTTAGTCCTGCCACCTTCAATATTTGAAAGAGAGTATTCCAGACAACATTGTCAAAAGCTTTCTCTAAGTCTACATATGCTAGAAACGTAGGTTTGCCTTTCCTTAAGCTATCTTCTAAGATAAGGAATAGGGTCAGTATTGCCTCACATGATCCAATCATTTCTACGGAATCCAAACTGATCTTCCCAAAGATCGGCTTCTACCAGTTTTGACATTCGTCTGTAAAGAATTAGTGTCAGTATTTTGCAGCCGTGACTTATTAAACCGATAGTTCTATAATTTTCACACCTGCTTTCTTTGGGATTGGAATTATTATATTCTTCTAAAAGTCTGAGGGTATGCCGTCCGTCTCATACATCTTGCTCACCAGATGGTAGAGTTTTGTCAGGACTGGCTCTCTCAAGGTTATCAGTAGTTCTAATGGAATTTTGTCTATTCACGGAGCCTTGTTTCGATTTAGGTCTTTATGCAGTATCATATCTCCCATTTCATCTTCACCTACGTCATCTTCCATATCCATAATTATCTCCTGAAAATCACAAAAGGCCCGATTTGATTTTTAATGGTGGCTATGATCACCACAGACGGCAGTGCATGCTCTGCAACGGGCTCCCAGGCTGCCCACAAGGCTGGTAAGCACTTCTTGGGGTACGGCGTTCCATTCCTTCACCAATACAGATGACACCTGATGGATGGTCGTTGGTGCATGTGGACATGGTACAATGCGTCTCCCTAACGCATCCCATACTTGCCGTATGGGATTTAAGTAACACTTTTCATTCTGCATTTCTCTATTTGTAGCTCTACGTGGAGAATTTGAAAAGACTCTGCAACACTAAAAACTACTTACGTGTTTGGGGTAAATCCTTTTTATTTTTCGACATGCACTTCGGTCGATGCTGTTCTAATTTGTTGATCCTTTCCGAATAATAGGAATTGTCCAAGTCTGCAAAATAGCTTTTAGTTGCTGCAATCGCCTCCTCGTTTGAATAAAATCTTTGTCCCTCCAGCCATTTCTTCAAATTGGGGAACAAATTGTAGTCCATGGGAGCCAAGTCTGGAGAATAAGGGGGATGTGAAACTAGTTGAAATCCTATTGCCATTAATTTTTTTGCGACCACAACTGCTGAGGTGTGTGCTAGTGCATTGTCGTGATGGAAAAAGACACTTTTGCAGCCCAATCGCGGGCGTTTTTCTTGCAGCTCGGTTTTCAAACGGTCTAGTAGCGATAAATAATATTCACCTGTAATAGTTTTACCCTTTTCCAGATAGTCGATGAGGATTACCTCTTGTGAATCCCAAAAGACAGTCGCCAGAACCTTTCCGGCCAAAGGAATGGTCTTCGCCTTTTTTGGTGCAGATTCTCCCTTGGTAACCCATTGTTTAGATTTTTGTTTGGTCTCTGGAGTATAGTAATGTATCCATCTTTCATCCGCAGTGACGAAACGACGCTTAAAGTCCTGTGGATTCTTCCTGGACAGCTGCAAACCATCCCTGCAACACTTCACACGATTCCGTTTATGGTCAAGCGTGAGCAATCGCGGAACCCATATTGCAGATTGCCTTCTTATTTCCAAATGTTTTTGCAAAATATTGTGTACCCATTCATTCGAGATGCCCACAGCACTAGCAATCTTGCACACCTTAACTTTTCTGTCATCCATCACCATATCATGGATTTTATCAATGATTTCTGGAGTCGTAAACTCCACAGGGCGTCCAGAACGTTCAGCTTCACTTGCGCCCATGTGGCCACTCCGAAAATTTTGAAACCACTTATAAACTGTTCTAGCCGAAGGTGTAGAGTCACCGTAATGTTTATCAAGCTTCTCTTTAGTCTCCTGAGGCGTTTTGCCTTTCATAAAATAATGTTTAATCACCACACGAAATTCTTTTTCGTCCATTTTTTTGACAATCGCTCGACTTCCTTGATTCACACCAATGCCAAACACAAAGAAATAGACCAATACGGCTGAAACTTGGGTTGCGTTCTTTCCAAAGATGCTATTAACTAAACATGGCCGCGATACGCCAACGCCACCTAGGAACAAGGCCTCACAACGCGACTCGTGACGTCACGACTAGGGGTCCGAAATACCGAGCGGCTTGTTAGGCTCTACGCCACGTATATGAAAACATTAAACAGTTTCCTGGTAAACTACTCACTGCTTTATACACAAATCTGTAAACAAACGCTAATCATTCTCACAGGAGAATTACATTGTTCAAATTTCGTAAACTATAGCTCCAAAGGTGAAAATACTTTTTAATTTCCGTCACTCGCGTTTTGAAAATGCGAATTTCTAATTCCATAACTCTGACAGCACTATTTTCACCGTGTATGTCACCTTGCATAATTTAATTTAAAATGAGGTACCGCAATTGGAAAGACTGACAATCTATCGAAGCAGGTACTCTGGGACTTGTATCTATGTCAAATTCTAGTTTCGTATGACAGATACCTCATTTGGCAGTCATCTACAGTTTTATACTTAAGAAAACATTACCGTACAGAAACTTGTGTAAACTTCACTGAACCTTCTACATACTACTTAGTTTAAGAGATTTGCCAGTAGAAGACTAGGTAGTGTTAAGTTATTAGGTATTATAAATTGACATGGGAATCACACATTAGAATCATTACAAACTCTGACAAAATTGCCCACTGTAAGCCATTGTTTATCAGCTTGAAAATATTAATTGTTATAAATTTGCACATTTTCACTGTTCTACTGTATACAAAGACTAACTTAACAGAATACCAGCTTAGGCAGGATTTACACTCTCATGGAACTGAGGTTTATCTGAAGAATGGGACACCACCCATCGGCTTCATGTAACGACATATCTTAAGAACCTATTATTACTTTTTACTGTACAAACTGATCCATTTATATTCACCCATCCACATACTGATCCCCATCTTTTAATTAAAATACTTGTCATTTGATACACTGATCATTGGCAATGGGTATTACCGCATTGTAAAAATTTAAAATGTCATCTATAGTGCCATTTGTGAAAGCAGATGAGTGGTATCCCAATCTTCAGTAATGCCAGAACTAGAAATAGTGTGCATCTTCACATACCTTACTGCAGATTATCTAAATCATAGAACAGCAATGTAGTGAGTATGAAGCTGTTCAACAAACTGCCTCTAGAATGGGTAGAAGCTTTATTTGATTTATTCAAGCACAAGTAGTACAGTTGGTTATCAGTAAATCCTCCCTACTCACTTGAATGTATGAGTGTAAATATCACAGTGATAACTGCTCGGTGAGTGTACCATAATTTCCTTAATGATTTCAATTTAAGATGTACTACACAAATCGTTTTAGCTTGAATATTTTACTTTATGGAAAATCTGTTGTAACATTGTTTTTTAATTTGTGTAAAGTAATTTTTGTATACATGCTGTATACTTTTTAAACATTTGTAATTTGACTGTCTATTGCTGCAATAGCTAAATGACAATTAAATTCTTTTACTATTCACTATTTAATGTTGTCCCAGAGGAAAAAAAGCACTGCTATTCCAAATTCCAAAAACATTATCAATTTCTCTCAAATGAAGAATGGCTTAAGTTATGTATTGTCCTCCCCCCTCCCCGAAATATTGGTTGTATTGACAGACTGGACCTGTTCTGCAGATTAATATTTACTTATGATGGCAGACTAGCATGCTAATACTAGCAATGAATTGTTCTCCTTGTGAGAATAATTAATTTACTGATTGGACAAAAATATATACAAAAACTTGTCAACCACAGAGCAGGAGCAGCATTAATTATATATTTACTGATGAACAGAAAAGACTATTCCCCTAATTCTATGAGATTGGGGTTTCACAGAGAATTTGTGGTAACAAATTAATCTGTAGCAAAGCCTCATGTTTACGGCTGCACCATTTCGAAGAGAGCAGAAGGGGTCCAATACATAACATTTACCAACAAGATGTATGGGATACTGTGCATGAAATAAAAACAGAAAATAGAAATAAACATTTATTTCACATCATCTTCCCAAGCCCCAAACAGTATAATTTAACATTTTTTCAATCTTTTGTACACAGTTACATTTTTAACAGTAGTTACATCATTTCTCCTCTTGATGTAATTGTTTAGCAAAATATTTGCACAGCAAAACAGTATGCAATTCATGACTGAATCAATTGAGTGTTTATTTTTACAGTGAAACCCATAAAAAAGATTGCTGGGAATGTTGTGGGATGCTACCTTCACAAGTACATTTCTCTGATTTGCCTGTTCTAAAAATTAAATTTCCTGGTCTTTCAGAATTTTCTGTATAGTTAAATAGACATATGTCACACACACAACTACATCATCTGCAGGATATGTCAACCCTCCTCTGTCTTTTACCATAATCAAATCATCACCACCCTGCTTCATTTCATCTGTAGTAAGGAATACCTTACAATATTCACAATGTTTTTTTTTAATAGCTTGGTGTGAGCAGTAACCTGCTATGTAATGCAACAGTGGCCAAGTATTCTCATCTATTCCATCAACATTTTCATCTACTGCTACATTTAAAAATTCTGGTATTGATGTTTCTTTTAATCCCTGAATTTGAGTATGAGTAGAAAAAATATCAGTGGTCTTAATAACAACATCCCCAACTACTTTCGACCGAAGCACAAGGGAAAACATAGACTGTGCCCTTAGTTTTTGTTCAGTTTCAAAAACTTGTCTTAGAGAAACATGATAATTTCCCCCACATAGCTGGCGGTATTTGCCGAACCTGTCTTCTAAACTGTCTGTCTGTACTTTTCCTAACAGCAAATATGATCTGTTTTTCTCAGAAAGCCAGTAGTCACTGAAGTCTATCAAAGCAGCAGTTGTGTGTTTCAAAGCGCTATGTGTCTCTCGAGTAAGTTTTCTTTCATCACTACACTCTTCCCAAGAACATAACCATGAGATGAAGCACTGTAAGAATTCTTGTATGTGATGGGATTTACTAGTCACAGGTTCTTGGAAAATATTTCTTAACCTCTGTCCCTTGAGTAATGTTTTTACATTTACAATATCCCACCAACGATTTATTATTTTTATGAATGTTGCAGTACTTTCCCAGTTGCTAATTGCTTTCTTTGAACCAAATGTGTCCAAAGCAACAACTGTCGTATCACTGAAAATACGCAACACTAACTTGACATTTTGGCGCTCAATTGAGTTAGGAAACAGAGACTTCAAAGTTAAGGAACTGCCATATTGCAATAGTTCATCTTTTTCTATCAAGTGCAATTCTTTCAGTGCTCCAACAGAAGACAAACCTCCCTTCAAACTGTCACTGAAGTCAGGAAAACACAAGATCTGCTCCTTTTGGTTAAACCAGTTATTGCGGATACACTTCAAAATATGGACAGTGTCCACAAAATAATACAATGGGCGATTTGGAGAAGACTGTACAGGGTGATCATACTTTATTTTCACATCTGGAGGAGTAGAAAACTTAGACATTGCTTTCTTATTAATTGCATTATTGTCTGCTACTATACCAACCACCTCAAATCCAACTGCTTCTAATTTAACAATGACTGCTTTAATGTAAGAGAACAGAACATCACCCTGAATAGTATGAACTGGCAGAATAGATACCACATCCTTGTAAGGTGATTCCATGCTCTGAACCATAAAAACATAGGCGCTGGTTGCACACAAAAATTTTTCAGTGTTAAAGGCACATCCTACAACATTTCCAGCTTTGTAATCAAGCTGAGACTTCAGATGAATTTCATCCATCAACAGGAGCACAGTTTTATCATCTGAGGATAAAGTACCTACTTTATTTGTGATGTAGCTCATAAACTGATGACCCTGTTGCTCAATGACAGGATTTGTTGAGAGTTTACTACAAAGCCTTGAAAGGGTGTTAGGACTAGGCATAGAAAAACTGTCAGTGTTCCTCAAAAATTTGTAAGCATGTGGGCTTATAGAATGTACTAATGACCACATTATCATAGAGTTAGTATCATACCTAAATTGAGTTGAACTTCTGCACTTCAAAAATGAAATCTGTTCCTTCAAAAATGTAATTTTAGTTTCGTTTCCTGGCAACTTTTCTAATAAATTTTGCAATAACTGGTCAATTAAAGACAAAATGTTATCTACAGGAGCCTCAGAACTATTATACAGAAGATAAATGTTCTTAAGAACATCACTTACCACCTGTATGTTGTTTACTTTCATGGGAAATTTCATGTTTCCAATACATTTCACTTCAATATCATTATTGAAGACACTGAGTAATAAACCACTGCTTATAACTACGTGGCAAAAAATTCTTGGGTAAGGATTATGCTTTAGTAACACTAGTCTCACACTGTCAGATTTGTTTATCACTACCCAGTCACTGTGCTTTTCACATTCACTCAACTTTGTTTTCATTTGTTCTAAACTATCGAACGATATCGCATCAATCATTTTCGCATGTGTGTCCACACTTTCTTGGATAGCAATTTGAAGAGCACGATTTTCTAAACGCCCCCTACGAATTTCTGGGTCCTCTCGTACTGCAGTTTGATGACTCGACAAGTAAGATGGGCATCCAGGCAACTTCGATGGGATAGCATCTGAAAAAATTAATAACGAAGTATGAAACCGATCTCACAGCATATAAGTGAAATAAAGATAGTTCTTATGCCACTGTACTTTACTAAGAGCGTGTTTCGTAACTCACCTTTTCTCAAGCGTCGACGATCCAACGGCGCTGTCAAGAGTATACCAGTTTTCGGGTCATACATACTGGTACTGCTTAAAATGTCGTCCTTGTTGAAATGCAGTTCACATATCTAAAAACAAGCATACAGTTCTCTTTAAAACATATAACGAAAATTAACGAGGTATGAGATTATAAATATGTTCTTCTGTTTACTGTATTTTGTTCAGCTGTACTACATTTCAAGTAACTACGACACACTAACCAAACAAATACACTGATACTTACAACAGAGTGCTTACTCGGTGTCCAGTCTTGTCTGTGAACAGCCGATAACCATTTTCGTCTTAAATTCTCGTCAGATGGAAAATAAAATACACTGACTTTAGGTCCATTATCGTAATTGCCCCTGCAATTCGGCATACAACACCTTCGGGGCATCGTAACTGAGTATAGATCAAATAACCACTCACGAACAGCACAAAGTACAACATGGAAACGCTACGAATCACGTGTGTCGGTAGTCGGTTCCTAGCTTCTCAGACCCCTACCCGTGACGTCACAGGTTCCTTAGACTCACGATGTGAGGCCTTGTTCCTAGGTGGCGTTGGATACACACCGGTGGTGCCATCTCTCAGACTCTGCAAGGACTTTTCAAACGCCCCTCGTATGTTTCGTTTTACATCTTTTATGTAATACTCTCGGGTTTTTTAGAAGCTTCTTAATAATGACATGACGTGCTTAGTTCTACTAGGCACATAAACGGATACAAGAATATACGGTAGGGATCACGAGGCGAATGCGCAGTAACAAGACGCAACCTGACGTCAGATTGCAGCCCACACTTACTGTAACTTATTGTGTTGTAATTTCGTTTACGACTGAAATCAAGGTTGTTAACGGCAGCGTCAAATTTTGTTAAAGTTTTTCAAAAGAAAAGTTATGGTTTTCTGTGGGATCGACGGTTGTACCAACCACAGCATACAGCTAACACTCCCACCCTCCTCAGATTTAGTGGTGAAATGGCCCAGTCCGTCAAAAACTGAACCAATTCAAGCATGGAAACAGGAAGAAGGTGTACTGAATTATCTAAAAGGAAGTAAAATAAAAACACTGAACGGTCTTGAGGTTAAGATGTGCAACATCGAGCGAGTGTTCGGCATCACGACCTCGTGGTTATGTGGTCACAGTGTTGGACTACAAAGTGGGAGATCCATGTCCAAATCTCTCTCATGCCTCTTTTTTTCCACAAAATTATGAATTTTCCGTCTGGTCATTGGCGTGTGTGTTCTCCTTATGTAGTCTGGCAATTGTCATACCGTACATTGCTATAGAATATGAGTCATGTGGTAAGAATATACTACAGTCGCTAATAAATGTGATAAATAATGAAGTGAGAGGCCGCATAGACCTCTCACGGAAATGAAAATAACAAATAAATGCTTGTGAAATGTGCTACAACAAAGGAATTCAAGAGTCAAAACTTCCAAAACGGAACGCGAGAGCACATAAAAATGTGGTACTTGTGTAGAACAAATTGCAGGTACGTACTTCTCGGGGTCCCTTCCTTTCACTTCGCTGTTGCAAATTGACGTTGCAGCATTACAAAGAAAAAATTTAAATACAGCGAACCGCCACGTCAATAACCGGACGGACGGTTTACAATTTAGTGAAAAGAATCCGTATTACGATGGTGACTCGAACACGGATCTGCCATGTCGTGACCACATAGCCACAACGCCACGATGCCTGATGTTCGCTCGATGTTGCACATCTTAGCCTTGAACCGTTCACTGTTTCAAATTTCCTCCTTTTTCGACAGTTCAGTACATCTTCCTCCTTTTTTCGTGCTTGATCTGTGTTCAGTTTTTAACGAACTATCCACTGGAACACTTACTACCAAATCTGAAGGGTGGGATAGGGAGTTTCCCTTTTGAGAGAGCTGGGCGTTAAGTTTCATGTATTTTCTAAAAACAATGAGAAGAAACGCAAATGTTAAATGCTTGTAAACGTGCGTATTCGTTTTCGGTAGAAAATGCTCGTATGTGCTCAGTACGTTTTACCGATTTGGATTATGAAAGGGATTTTAAAAGTGAACTGTTGAATATTCCTCCGAAACGCAAGTTGAAAATGTGGTGTCACCGCCAGGCACCACACTTGCTAGGTGGTAGCCTTTAAATCGGCCGCGGTCCGTTAGTATCAGTGATTGCAGACCGAGCGCCGCCACACGGCAGGGCTAGAGAGACTTACTAGCACTCGCCCCAGTTGTACAGCCGACTTTGCTAGCGATGGTTCACTGACAAACTACGCTCTCATTTGCCGAGACGATAGTTAGCATAGCCTTCAGCTACGTCATTTGCTACGACCTAGCAAGGCGCCATTATCAGTTACTATTGATGCTATAAAACATGTACCGTCAAGAGCGATGTTCACCAATTATGGATTAAAGTTAAGTATTCCAGAAGCTACGTACGTTTTTTAGTAGTCTCATTCCGTGTCCTGTTCCAGACCTCACGCCAGCCTGCGTGAGCTTAAACGCGTGCCTTTTGGCTTCCTCCTAGTGGATTGGCTGTCTTGCCAGTCCACAATAGAAAACAGATGCAGTTCCAACTCTAATCTGCCTCTGGTGCTTATTTAAGCTTATCAATGGCCCTAATTATGAGAAAAATATACGAAGCTACCATAAAAAAGCATAACATAATTTACATGTAAGTATATTACCAACTGACGAAGAAATTACTACTAGACAAAACATTAACAATGAATATAAACACTGCATGCGACAATGCACGCTTGCATCAACAGTTAAAATTATGGAAGTAGAAATAAAGGACCTTCGGCTAAAGAATGCAGGTTGACAGGATTTCGGGAAGTGCAGAGTTACATGAAACTAACACATGTTCAAAAAGTGATTCAGATCTCTTTTTCTGACTGTTAACAATAAGTCGACATGAAAGGGTGGTGTACCAAGTGGCCATCTGAAGATACAGCGAAGACGGCGACTTAACGTTGCCTATCTTATAAATCGCTATTTTTTGTCAGAGACGTGTTGAAATAGCCTATTCCTAGTGAAGTCGCTATTAAAAAGAAGACTCAAGCAATTTAGCGTTTCACCAAGTTTTATTGTTTAAGCTTTAGTGTTTTGAACACTCAAAATCATTAACGGAATTAGTGAAAAAAAACGTTCAAATGGCTCTAAGCACTATGAGACTTAACATCTGAGGTCATCAGTCCCGTAGACTTAGCACTACTTAAACCCAACTAACCTAAGGACATCACACACATCCATGCCCGAGGCAGGATTCGAACCTGCGACCGTAGCAGCCGCATGGTTCCGAACTGAAGCGCCTAGAACCGCTCGGCCTCCGCCGCCGGCGAAATTAGAGAAAGACGCAGTGCGGAGACTGTAATGTCACAATTTAATATGAACAATTTTATTACTGAAATGACTGCTTGACACTGTGCGACACTGTGCGATGTATGCAGGAATCAAAGACGCTGTAATCTTGCAGAGACATGCGAACTATTGTTCGTAGTAGTAATTATTGTTCCTCTGACTATTATTCCCGTGAAGATTATCTCGAAACTACTACAGCTCTTTTACTGTATCAGAAGAAATAAAAGAGCTCATCCCAACTGATTAATGAGTGAGACACGAAACTAATTATTCTTGTACAATCGTATTCACATAAATGTCTACAGTGACGTGCATTGGGAGAGACGCTGGAGACGTGGCGAACGAAGCTGCAGTCACACGGCGATTCTTTATAGACTCAAGAATTCGCAATTAAATACAGTTATTAACCCTGAAAGAATGGTTCGGTGTGGGGCGGCGGAGGGGTGAAGTGGACTGCGGTAGTCGCCGTGGGGTTGTGGACCACTGCGGCTGCGGCGGAGACGGAGCATCTCCGTCGTTTCTAGGCCCCCCGTTAACATACAATACAATAGAATACAAATACCGTTATTGCCACTTTACCACGACCTCGTTCTCAACATAATACGCAAACAGTAGGTTTAGTTAAGAGTACATCACATGAAAGCCAACAGTACAAACCAAAATCTCGTCCCTACAGTATTCCAACACAACATAAAACACCCCAACAAATAAAATAACAAGGCCTTACACTAGCATTTTACCGACCATAGAAAAAAAAATAGTATAACTAATATAAAGCTTAACACCAACAGCAATAACAATAACAAGGATACACTAAAACCTGGGAATCTTGATTACATTCATAGCTCCATATGAGTTACACATGTGTGCGCCATGTGCCTATAAGATGCAATACAGTGCGACTTGGAGAGAGGGTTCACTGTTACGTCACAGCTCACAGCCCGCCCGCACATGATCTCTACCGTGGGTACATATCTAGCCATTGCTTGATTAAGTATTCTTTTATACTTGAGCCTCAGTTCGTATACATACTCTTGTTCTGAGCAGGTTTCAAATTCCGCATCGAGATATGGCACTACAACAGAAGTAGAACGTAATTTCTGAAAACAGACAACAGCAAACGGCAGACATATGTCATAGGAATCTGGTACAGCATGAAGTGTAATAAATGGTATCTGCCATTGGAACTTTCACAATACTGTGACAACATGCAGTCCGATCTGATGGTGCGCAGGTAATTAGGGATAACACTCACTTCTTCACTGTCAGCCAGTCGACCATACATTATCGTTTTATTCAATTCAGCTGCCGAGGCGCGCGCCTGTCGGGGAGCATTCAATGGAGTCCAAACGAGCGGCATCGACACTGCATTGTCAGCGGCAGTAATTAGCGCAGGTGGTAGGTAGCCAGGCACCCGCGAGGCTGGGCAAAAAACTCAGGGGATCCAGCACCACAGCCGACACGATCAAAGCTGCTCCTGTCGCTCGAAAAAAGGCCTTCTCCTCTGTACTGTCGATACCAATGGCTGTCAGTGGTACTGACGTTAGTGTCCAGACACTCATGGACAACGCAGGAAGTGAAACTGATACAAGCAAAGCAAAGGCAAAAATGCTGAGATCATTTCCAAATATTCTTTTACAGTGCAAAATCCATAAGCAATGACCCAGTTTAAACGTCGCTCTACTGCAAACATGAGTCACAAATAGTGTCAGTTGCATTGAAGAACAGATGAACTCGGTAAAAATTTAGTAAAACTCCAGAACTCTGATGTATATTTTCATTTTTATTTTTGCAGATATTTTTGCCAGGAGCCGATGGAATCTCCATAAGATTCCACGTAGAATGTGTGGTTGGGTGATCCCCTTTTCTACCCATAACATACTGCGGAAGTTACAAAAAGAAAAAAGAACCATGAAAAACTTTGCCCAGTTGTCCTTAGAAAGTACAGATTACACACCCCTACAAGAAGTATAGCAGACGTGATGCTTAAAACTACCGTTCACTATTTTGACATCCATCTGGTGCAGAATCTTACAACATGTTCTGAACTGAAAGTAACGTGAAAAGTAACTCTAGTTTTTCTCACATGACATCCAAAAGCCATGAACCATGCTAATCAGGCGGATACAATAATTCTGAACTTCGTAAAAGCATTTGACTCAATCCCACACACGCATTTAATAGAAAAGCAAGATACTGTCCGATATAAAATGGAATTTGTACGAACTGAGGATTTCTTGGTAGTGTTGCGCCACGACTTCCCTATAGGCGATGGCATTCCTCTGCGTCAACAGCTACATTAGCAGGCGCTGAGGAGTACGAGCGCGTATTTAATGGGCAATGACACTCATTCAGTAGACTGATGAAGCGGAAAATTACAGCCAGCACCTCTGAAAGCCGATGTTGCGACATGTTACAGGTCCAGCAGAACTAATGACGGAACTGACCAGACAGGAAACCAGGGACAAATGGAGTCATCGTTTTCCAGTGGCAACGCTCAGTCGCTCCAGGGTACTATGGTTTCTGGGTTGAGAGTGCAGTAGTAGGAGGAACACTAGCCAGCTGGTACAGATATTTATTTATTTGCTATTTTATTTTAGTCTGCTATCTATACAAAAGAACAGACTAAATGTTGCACATGAATTGGCATGAATATAGCACATAATTTCAAATATGTTAGTAATAACTAAGCATTATATTGAAACTTCCTGGCAGATTAAAACTGTGTGCGAAGTTTGGAAGGTAGGAGACGAGGTACTGGCGGAATTGGAGCTATGAGGACGGGTCGTGAGTCGTGCTTGGGTAGCTCAGTTGGTAGAGTACTTGCCCGCGAAAAGCAAAGGTCCAGAGTTCGAGTCTCTGTCCGGCACACAGTCTGCCGACCGGTTTGACCGAGTGGTTCTAGGAGCTTCAGTCCGGAACCGTGATGCTGATACGGCCTCAGGTTCGAATCCTGCCTTGGGCATGGATGTGTGTGATGTCCAGAGGTTAGTTAGGTTTAAGTAGTTCTAAGTTCTAGGGGACTGATGACCTCAGATGTTAAGTCCCATAGTGCTGCGAGCCATTTTGGCACACAGTTTTATTCTGCCAGGAAGTTTCATATCAGCGCACACTCCGTTGTAGAGTGAAAATTTCATTCTGGAAACATTACATTGTTTAAGGGGGAGGGGGAATCTGCATAGAATGTCTACGTAAAATAAATAATAGTAAGTACTAAAAAAAAAAGTTTACATGTTACCATTTGGCCAATTGCTGCATAGATATCTATTCATCTTGAATCCAGCAGACACAAGATACTCGTCTACTACTCTATCCAGCATTGGTAATGTGGTGTCACCGCCAGACACCACACTTGCTAGGTGGTAGCCTTTAAATCGGCCGCGGTCCGTTAGTATACGTCGGACACGCGTGTCGCCACTATCAGTGATTGCAGACCGAGCGCCGCCACACGGCAGGTCTAGAGACACTTCCTAGCACTCGCCCCAGTTGTACTGCCGACTGTGCTAGCGATGGTTCACTGACAAATTACGCTCTCATTTGCCGAGACGATAGTTAGCATAGCCTTCAGCTACGTCATTTACTACGACCTAGCAAGGCGCCGTTACCAGTTACAATTGATGCTGTAAAACATGTACCGTCAAGAGCGATGTTCACCAATTATGGATTAAAGTTAAGTATTCCAGAAGATACGTACATTTTTTGCTAGTCTCAATTCCTTGTCCTGTTCCAGACCTCACGCCAGCCTGCGTGAGCTTAAACGCGTGCCTTTCGGCTTCCTCATAGTGGGTTGGCTGTCTTGCCAAACCACAACAGGTAAATCATAATTTTTGGACTTTATTGGACTGCACTACTACACAGTACTATACTTCACAGCACTACACTACACTACACTACTGTACTTGCTATCAGAAGCAAGCTGGGTTTCTTATTTGCCTAGATGGTTGGCTCCTGTGCACTGAGGTGCAACTCAGGATTCACAGGGCCTACACTGCTGTGCACCCCAAGCTGTAGAGATTGGAAGATGGCTGTCAGGGTCCCAGAAATCCTTCCTAGTCCTCCTCGAGGTTCTTCTCCTCATTGCTTACAGAAGTTTGTTGAGGTGTATGTTCTTCCGTGGCGCGTCTCGTTATCATTATCTTCTTGGTTGTCTCTCAGCCATGTAGGCTTGCATTTCATAAGATGATGTCTTAGCTGTCGGCGAGTTCAACTTATGCCACAGTTCCTCATTCCTTATTATATTATAGACTGTTGCATTTCCAAATGTATTCCTGACCTAGTCTGTAACATCTTGTCTAATGGCACATCCCTAGACGATGTTATCCGGGGTGCCGATTGCTCTAAATTCACAGGTGTCTCTCATGCGCTGCCATATTTCTGGTAAGTAGCTGGGGTACGGACCATTTCCCGACAGGCAGTGTATAGCTCCCTTGGTCAGAAGGAATTATGACATTCTTGTTTTTACTTTTATGTTAGGAAGGGACTAGCAGGTTCTCCTCCCTTTTTCTGCCCTGTTCCAGATTTCTTGCTATTGCCTCAGTTTGCTTATTCGATACTTTTCTTGTGTGCAATATCTACTTCACCTTGTCACATTCGCGCGTTTTAGCCAATATTGTGCACCTCTATTACTAACTGCAAACCTGACATATGGAATAATCGGGACTACTGCCGGATGTTTGTGTCGCTCCGGCACAATATTTCGTCCACGTAACTCGTTGCCTTCTTCAGGTGCTACCTGAGAAATATTGTGCCAGAGCGACACAAACATCCGGCAGTAGTCCCGATTATTCCATATGTCAAGATCTCGCCGGGAAAGCCTGAAGACTTACAACTGCAAACCTACTACCACCACCAGCCGTTGTCACTCTATACGCACCTGTCACGTGCAGAGTACTCTCCTCTACGTACGCCGTAGAGCCTGTACTGGCGTTACCTTTCTGACTCCATGAGCCCAAACGCTCGACCCGTAGCGCACGACAGCGAGTAAGGTTACGTTGTGGTACGTTCTTACTGCACTCAGTGGCAGCTGAAAACTTCTTTAGCCAATTGTTACTATTTTATTTAAGATATTAAGCCTCTCTGGAGACGATTCCTACGCGTGTATGAAAATTCTGCTTTACGTTGATGTTAATTCCAAGATACCTGTGTACTTCTTTTCAGGGGCTGGTCATTTATTCTGACTGTGGGATTTCTCATTCTTTATAACGTCTCTTTGAGTAATATATAAACTGTTTTGTGCCCAGCTGTCGTTAGTTTGTTTTCTATATCCCAGTTGCTTAGTCTTTCAAGACCTACCCTACTGTTTTCCTCTAAGCTAACCCTTGTGTCAGCAGGAATTATAATTAGCAGATCGCCTACGTAGGCGATGCATCCTCTAGTGTTAGTTATACCCCTGAAGCTGGTTCATTAATGATTTTCCACTTTTACATAACATAGGTTTAATGATACTGCTATATTTTATAAGATCTGTCCGAGCTCGTGGTCTGTTTAGTAGAAGTCATGCTTGATCTGCGTCGACTGAAACCTATCGGTGAGCAGGTAGCTCGCATCAGACTCAGACGAGAAATAAAATTTTTTGACACAATGGTACCAAGATAAAATTCGTGAGCCTAACAAATGAGACCACGATGCAGCTCTTACGGAAAGCAATAATAATGAGGACAGAGGAGGATCACCTAGCCATCGAAAGGTAAAGAGTGGCCCAAACTAACCCGGGTTTACTGTAAGCATGAGTTCAATTAAGAACAAAACATGGTTTGATACTAGAGTAACATTAACTCTAGATAATCCGAAATAAATAAAATTATCACATAAAATCGTTAATAGACATAATCAGATGCGGCCGTAAATCGACGCAGTATCCAGACGTAGATAAAGGGAGGATCGGATTACTGACACTTTTTATCTGGAAATCCTGGGTAGAGTTACGTACTCCTTCTTGAGGGAGATAGTCACACAGTGTCAAGAATGACATGTTCATTTTAAATTGTATGATAGCATAGGCTCAGTTTTACGTTTCTGGAGAGTTGTAACTGAAAAAGAAACTTTAAAGACAGCAAAACATGCATTAAGTATTCAGAACTTTGACGTCCGGTGCGTTTACTGTAGCATATTTTTGGAAATTCATTCCACAATGCTGCCTCCGCTGAGACTGTGAAACCAACAAATTCGCCCGTTTACATGCCAGTCGTGGTAAGACACGTTCCAGAATTAAGAATATCAATTAGAGATGGAAATCTTTTGTATTTTGATGGTGAAGAAATGAATGTTAAGTTGCAATTAAAGAAACGGAATAGCCGTCTTATGCAGGCAACACGTTGTGTCTCAAAACAAAAAAACTAGTATAAAGAAGAGTAATGTGAAGAATACTAAGAAATTGCAAAATGTGTTGACTCGTCACAGTCAACAAATATGTCATCACTAGGATACACAGTGCTATAAATACTAATATCACTCTCGGCAAGCTCTCATTCGATATTCTGCTGTGTGAAAAGGAAGAAGAAGAAGCAAAATAAGAAAAAGATAGAATGTGTGAGAAAAAATTCTCTTCGATGCTTGTATTCTCGCTTCGAATATCTTTTGGTCCACCAGTTTCCACTGCAACAGTTCCGTGTCGACTGTGATACAAAATGAAAACATTTATTTAATACTATGCGAGAGACGTCTGTTTGTTGAAGGAAGACTTGTCGGTGGATGAGGACAGCAGAAAGTTATTGACATTTACTTCAATAAAAGTTGATACTTTAGCTATTTTCTGAAATTTAGTGCGTGTGCTATCCGGCAGTTGCAACGCTTACGAAAGGATACGCATCTTTTACGCCAAATGATGCAGTCGCATTGCAAAGTGCTGGTTGGGGAACGATGAATGAACTGAAGGAACTGGTTGCTGGTGACGGACGCGTCGGTTTCTGTACCACGCTCAGTGTGGTATTTGGGTTTGCAGAGGAATACAGGAAGATTACTTTAAACAGTTGACGTGAAACTGCCCTGCTTTGCATCAGACAAGACACTAAATGTATTACCTCAGATTACGCAGATACCAAGATGAAAACTGCGATTGAAGAAATGTACTGGCTTACTTCAGAAATGTGTGTGTTCAAGAAAGAGCAAACAGCAATATAAAATATCTTAAGAATTGATCTAAGCCTGAGTCTAGCACTCAGTCTTTGGGATTTAACTGTATGCATTTCACTAGAAAATAGGACATCGACGTGGCAAGTTAAATTCGGTACAGTGCGCGAAACAGCAAGTAATGTAATTGGAGGTTTTCAGACAAACGGGAATTAGATTTTCAGTGATTGTAGCATATTCGATTCCATAGACATAACAGAGTTGAATGCATACCTGAATTCATCTAAAGATCATAAAGGGAAATCTACAGCTAGTTTTAGTACAAGGAATACTTTGTAAGCATATGAAATGTACTGCGTCTTTCACTGTACTTGTATCCAGTGGATTACGGAAATATCTGCTCAAGAGCTGCACAGAGATCCAAAACTGCCCTTTATATATCGACTATTTACGTCAAGATGAAGAAACACTTAAGTAGTCTGTCACTGATACGAAAAATTAAAATGCAAACAAAAACACCTATTTCTAAAAGCTCACTGTCTAGTTATTCAAGATATTTTTAAGGGCGTGGCGACTTCATTCGTACCCAGATATAGAAAATTTAATGCTGTCCACATGAAAAGAGTCTCGCGCTTCGTCAATTGGAAGTGATATTGGGATCATGTGATAGGCAGTACAGCCATGTTGAATCTTTACAGTATGTAACACCAGTTGTGTAGCTATAAGGATTCAGGCACAGTTGGATTACATTTTTAACCTGACATGCCCACCTGCCCCACCCACCAACCGTGGCCACTTGCCACGCCCCCTTATGGATGATACCTTCATAATAATCATCATGTGATACGTGTACTATTAACAGTCAATTTCCTTTTCCTTCATCTTAATCGATGGATCCTACAATTGTGTACTTCTTGATTTAAATATTTATAATAATTAAATAATTTAAATAAATAAAGTAAATTTAAAAATCTGAGATGGTGGATCTGATCCAGTTATGCTTTGTTTCCCATGCCCCCTTTTACCTCTCCAATTAAAATGTGGCGTCCCAATCATAATGTAGTTTCAATAAACAAATGAAATGAATTCAATAAAACAACTAGCCCAGTTGTAATTTGTATGCCTCTCCTCCACCCCCTCCTATCCAGCCAATCACAGAATGGTATTAATATGATGTGTACAAATTTTGTCCATTATAATTATCCGGGCTGTTATGCCGTGGTCGGTTGATGAATGCTGTGGTGATTCCCAACGTGTCAGATATACAGAAAAAAACATGCTGAGATCAGAGATATTTCACTCCGAATTGCGTGCACACGCACACACACACACACACACACACACACACACACACACACAAACACACACACACACACACACGCATATATGCACTCACATACACATAAATGGCATAATGTACGACCTCTCTCTCCTCCCCTCCAATCAGAGCCTACTATTTAACCATCATTAAAATGAAAGAGCAAATTACAAAGTAGTCTCGTCTGGGCTGTACTCAGAATTCCCCAAAACCGAATTATTGATCAAAAATATGTCACGCACTTAAAAAGTATCTGAAAACAGTAGAGTTAAATGATGAAAATATTGTTGGTTAGTGAGACAGGACGATTGTATTATTGTAGAACTGTATTATTTAATGCAACTTTGTTTTATTACTAATCTATAGGTTGTATTTTGTTGCATATAAACTGAAACGGAACTTGTTGCACCATTCCATATTTTTCTCATTAAATTTCCGGTACAAGAGAATTAATAGCGAGAGGGTTTTTCCCTGCAGAAATAAATCGGTAACAAGCAGGAGAGAATGGATCAAACTGCGCTTGTTTATTAATTTACTGATTTCATTTAGTGTGTGCCACGTTTCCCTGCATCCTTTCTCTTGTGCAACCTGAGCTGTATGAGTGAGAAATTTTGTGAAATAGCAGAAAGCTTTAGTCAGAGGTCATCGCATGAGTAGAGTGGTTCTGTGGTAGGGTAGTACTAACCCCCAAGCGCGAACAAGTTTGACAAAGACCAAGTGTGCAAGTCAGGTCAGGGAGATCGCGAAGCCACGAGTATAGGCTCTGTCAGGTTGGCGAACCACCCCCTCCACCCCTGCTTTTGAACGTGCAACAGTTAGGCGATGTGACCCACAGGATACTGGTTCCTGGGTAGCGGCGCTGTGCAAACGTTGAAGACTCTGCTCTCGATTTTGTCGTTATATTATCAAAGGTATTATAATGTTTCAGATCTGTTCGTTACTAAGGTCCAGATTTAAAATCAAGTATGAGATCACCGCGAAATCCCCACAAGGGAGTTTATTTTCGTAATTTGATTAAATTTAAGTACGAACTTTTTGCGTTTGTGCCATGATCATGCATGCAGTGTGGGCCTTAAGCTCACGGTCGTATTATTGCTCTGAGTGTAACAGAAGTTAATTCATTTAATGTGTTATAATGTGGTGTTTCTTTCACAGTAATATTTTGGGGGATTTTTTTGATTTCTGATATGTTTTCTTTGTGTACTTGGTTTCCCGCCATGTGGTCGGTTGGAGTCACCGCCACATTAGTAAAGTGTAGTTTCGTTCCAAAAATGTACAGTAGCTCCACTACAGTTTCGTGTAGCTCAATTCCAAAATAGTAAATTTGTGTGGAGAATTAGAACTCTGAATCAAGAAATGTGCGCCTGTTCACTTTGGCGCGAAAGTGTGTCAACAGTCGTTAATAGGAGAGTGGGCCAGATCAATTGCTACAAGGTACGAGTAAATAATTATACGGTAATGCATGAGTGGAACATACGAGAGAAACAATCTTGTTTGTCAGAATTTTTGCATTTCCGTTGGCTACCTCAACTTCGCCGTGTGTGTGAACTAGTATCAAGGTGATGATTAGTAAATGTTTCTTATGCCCTCCTATAACTGTATGATTCACTTGTAATGAAGTGTATTACATAAAATACTCAGGTTAAACGATTTTGTCTCTGAGAAATCCCGATTTTAAAGCCTGTTGATGAAATGGAGACTTGCATGATTTTTCCCACCGTTTGATAGTAAATGTTTCTTGTGTCCCTATAACTATTTAGCATGCTTATAATGAAGTGTGTTACATCAAATATTCGGATTAAACTGTTGTGTCTATGAAAAGTTTCGATTTTAATGTGCCCGGCCGGAGTGGCCGTGCGTTTCTAGGCGCTACAGTCTGGAACCGCGTGACCGCTACGGTCGCAGGTTCGAATCCTGCCTCGGGCATGGATGTGTGTGATGTCCTTAGGTTAGTTAGGTTTAACTAGTTCTAAGTTCTAGGGGACTGATGACCACAGCAGTTAAGTCCCATAGTGCTCAGAGCCATTTGAACCATTTTTCGATTTTAATGCCTATTGATGAAATGGGACTTGCATAATTTTTCCGTCGTCTGATAGTCACTGCTTCTTGTGCCCCACAACAACTTTCATTTAAATACCCTGAAGTATGCTACCAAATATTCAGGGTAAACTATTGTATCGCAGAAGGTTGCGATTTTATTGACATTTATTCTGTTGGGATGGAGACTTGCAAAATTTTCCTGCAACATGATAGTAAATGTTCTTGCGCCCCAGTTCAGTAAGGTGTTGTTGTTTCGGTACGCATGATTAAATCAAAATTGCCATTCACAGTCAAGTGAACCATTTGCTACCCGTCTTTGGTACACGTTTTAGTGAAGTTAGAAATAATTAGCCAGATACTCTTCCGCCCTGAACGAGATCACTTGTAGTGTCTTTTGCTGAACTTGCTCTGCGTGACCTATAGTAATTACATTTAACATCAATAGTAGGCGTGGGTTTAGGTATAATTGTGTGTCTGCATAAAATTCCACTGACGTCAGGTCTGTGCTCCCCTCTCCCTTTCTACAATTACATAGCGAAAGTAAATCCTGTGACAATAATATTGTCTTGGAACTCTTCCATTTGGTCCGTGTTTGCATAGAAAAACAGTAATATCAGAAATTGAGTCCGTCTTGATGCAAAACACCTTGTTATTCGTTTATTTCTTTATTATCCCAAACTAGTTTCGGCGACAAATATCATCATCTTCAGTGGGGTTTTTTAATCTAAAACATGCAGAAAATGGTATGGTTGTACAAACACAGTAAAACATTATTACATTTTTTACACATCGTCTTTTGAAATATAGTTTTATATTGATACTTTTATACTACCTTATTGATTGTATGTTTTTGAGCAATTATTGGCGCTGTTTGTGACACATTTTCTGTGCTCTTTTTTTTCTGTTGCCATCTTTTTACTTAGCGAACATCATGTCATGTGAGCGGCTGTTAGTAAACAAATACTAAAAGGTGAACTTCGTATGTCAGCAGTAATACTTGGGGTTGTGGTAGTGTTGTGGAAACCAGTTATTTTGGTGTGTATTGAGCTGTTGCTTAGCTATCCGTGTACTCACGTTCGTTGGATGGTATGTGGCTGCTTTTTACACAGAAAAACAAAACCTTTGCACTTTGTTTCTGCTCCAGAATATTACGCCATCTTGCTGTTCGCGTGTCCGCAAGAGTTGTATCGCACGTGGCGAGAAAGGCTATGAAAAACTGTAGCGCGCATTGCGACGACTTCTGTTCATTATTTATGTCTCTGTGTGTGATGGGGAAGTGGTTCTTTTGCGTGTGTGTGCTTTCTGTTACGTGTCCTTGGTCAGTTCTCTTAGAGCGGTAAAGAGTGTGTTGTTGCAGTGTGTTGTGTTTTCATTTATTACGTTTTTCCCTTCGACTATAGTCTTTTGTATATGGTAATTTTCTTCTATTGTTAGTTGTCCGTATAGAATGTTGCTGTTTCTCAGAATGCGTAGATCGTTTTCGATATTAGTAGGGCAATGGTTTTTGTTCATTAGATGTTCTGCAAAAGTTGAATGTGTGCTGTCACTTCTTAGAGCTCTCATGTGCTCTGTGTACCTCGTTCGGAAATTTCTGCTTGTTTGTCCTATGTAGTGGGCCTGACAAGAGTTGCAAGTGAGTTGATATATTCCAGCGTTGCTGAATTTGTCTGAGGTTTTTTTGACTGGTCTTAATCTTTTCTGAACTGTATTGTTTGTTCTGAAGGTTATTGGGATCCCTTGATTTTTTAAGATGTTTCCTATTCTATACAGACACAGACAACACCGCAGACCACACCACTTCAGAAAAAAGAGAGAGATGGTACACACTAACATACAATAACAAAATATCACACCTAACTTACACAAGCCTCCCTAGAAAATGGAAAACAGGAATTGATAAAATATCCCTTAGAGATGACAGGCAAACCCCAACAAATTAGTCCCTACATCAATCGCATGTTGAATCAACAAATGAAAATAATATGAAAATAACTAAAGCTCTACGCCCCCTATTAAGCCCTGCAGAAGTGCCTTCTGTAGTGGTTATAAAGATTGCGTTACCTGTTGCCTTCAAATTTTTACGTTTAAGTTAAGCCCATCCGCTAAAAATCATTAATACCCCAGCAGTAACCCGCAGGGTGCCTGTAATTTAGTGGAGCACACATGTTTTGTAAACCAGTACTATAGAGGGTAACTTGCAGAAGCATTAGGACACGATAAGCGATTGTAAGCATACTACCCAGTAGAATTTTATCAGTACCATCGGTAGGCGTGTTACGTTGCAAAATACTTGAATCTTGGGTGGGGCAATGACTTACATAGGATGTGACGCCAATGTCTGGCCTGTCACAAATGAATTTTGGATCACACCTAGTAAGACAACTGGAAGTCAGTGTTGCTAGGTTCCACAGTTTGCGTCTAATTTGTATGAGCAGCAGTGATAACTAGCATTACCTGTGCTATAGTATAATTCTTAACAGAATAATCAATAGAACTCCATCTCTCTGCAGCAGTGTGTTTCATAGATGCAGCTCAGGGCTCTACAAATTAGTTATTCTATGTGAATTTGTTGAATACTGAATTACTTTGTGTGTATTAGTTTAAATTGATCTGCTGTCTTGTGGGAATATACCAGGTGGCCCACGCAAGCCATCTTCCATTGACGTCAGTTACTCCCAGATACTCCACACGCTGAAACGTTTGCCTAAGCAGAACAGTAAAGGAGACTCCACACCAACAGAAAGAAGACCCCGCTAAACGTAAGACCTGTGCCTGAAAATATACGCTTTACAGCTGTAACCGGTCCTATAGCTCGTCGCTAGAAAATTTGCTTGCTGTAGGAAGGGCGCCAAGTTCGATTCTGGGGCTCGAGAAAGCTGTCTGTGTAGAAGAATGACTATCCCTGACCAAAACAATAAGTTTAAGTGCCAAAGCATATTAATTATCTGTTTCAAGGAATATCAACATATGACAGCTAATTTATTAACAACGTATAATCCACCAATTTTTGCTTCACAGTTGGGGGTATTACATAAATGATATTGTATCTTTGATGGCAATAAAGAACAACGAATATAATGAATATCGGGAAATGATGTTCCTTTAAGCCTATTTATAGACTGACATATCTTTATAGTTGCATTACACATAACACAAATGTTCAAATGCACGTTCCCCTTGTGGATGCACTGATGTAAGAGCCTCTCGTTGTTAGTATGTACAACACCTTTTAACATTTCTGCAGACACTGAAGTGCAAACATGACGTATTCGTTCTTTTAACACATCTCGATTTTCCGTAACCCCTGGATTTGATGAAAACCCATAAGAAAATATCCACGGGGGCTAAATTAGTCGATCTCGCTGGCCGTCGAATGCAGCCACCACGATCTATCCACATTCTTGAGATATTCCCTAACACACGCTTATTACAGCCATACAAGTTAGCTGTGGCCGAACATTGTATTGATACAGGGCATTCCATGAATTCTTTTTGGAAATCTGTCTTCAAGGAAGCTATAGAGATTAGATTAGCTAATAATTTAATAAATATAGAGAATGGTTTTAATTTGGACAAAGCATGGAATCCAGCTCTTGGGGTAATTAAACTGCAGGTCATACGTCGATAAGCGAAGCGAATGTCTGTACGCCTTCGCCACAGGCGGCGCATGTGTAAACGTATTTCTCTGCCGCCGACCAGCATCTGTGACCCGCATTCGCAGTACCGCCGCGGTGGAGCTAATAAGGCCGCGCTTGGCACCTTGTCGTCAGTCTTGTGACTCACTCTGAGCATGGCCGGACGATACGCGGCCGAAATATCAGTGGAGTAAATTTTATTTGCGCAGCTGCATACCCGAAATTTAATGGACTATTCATTACGCCGCGAGAAGTTGAAAATACATATCCATAACCTCTACAGTAATGGGGTGGTGCACCATCGTGCTGAAACCAGTGCCTCATAGCTAACGGAAGTAGGATGTCTTCCAGGAGATGTCCAAAATTCAGCTCATCCTGTAGGAACTGCAAATGCAGCTAACCAGTTAGTCTGGGAGCCAAATAAACTGGTCCAATGAAGCGGTCTCCTAGAATGCCGCACCATACGTTAACATCCGAGTGCGCTTGCACGAGATGTGGTCGTAGCCAACGAGGATTTGCGCAAGCCCAGTAATGTAGATTGTACGTTTCGACAGTTGTGTCAGTGGCGAAATACCATTCATCTTCCCATAAAATCTGCTTGATGAAGTCCGAATTTACGGCTGCTTTATTTACGAGACGTCTGCATAACGATACCCGGTTTTGGAAATCGTTTCTGTATAGCTGTTGGTGTAGGTGCAGCTTAAAGGGATGCAATTTTTGTTCCTCCAAAATCCTTTGTACCGAGGGTCTCGAACTTTGTTCTAACTACAATGAGAAATAGGTATTACTCGACGAGATCTAATGACTTTCATAATATTAACAATAATGACCATAACAGTATTATTATTATTATTATTATAGGTGAAAATAACACTGCAACCTAAATTTAACAGAAAGATAACACTTCCGTATATACTGCACTGTTCGTAAGCGTTATTTCCACTTTCAGCATGCTTACCGTGCGTGGTGTGTGCTCCAGGATACTCAATAACACTCCGGGCAACAGCGGGTGCGTCGCGGACTAGTCTTTCCTCGACACATTGTACCTGGGAAGCTCCATCGGTTCTTAAAAGCATCTCTGTACGTCTAAAAACATGTATAGAAGGCAGACGTCGCTTTGGAAAACGCTGTGAATACAGCCTTCGATCCTCAGTTGCATTGCGGTGCGTCTCCGCATAGATCAGAATCATATCAGTGTTATCTTCACTTCAGTACAGTGCATTTGTTACCTGTTTGGTTGTAAGACCTGACTCGAACTACAAACAGATGGCCACGCGACCTTATGAGAGCGGAACCAGGAGGAAAACGCAAGCAGACGGGGGCACAGTTCGGTGGAGACTCGCTTGTTCGAGAACTTCCCCTTTGGACAGCAGTGGCAAGGCCACCCTTCTTGCAGAAACGCAAGTGGAAAACATAAAACTATAGAGGATGGCTCTTGTGGGCCACCTGGTATTTTTTGTATTATGGTAGCAACTAGACTCTAGTACAAAATGGAACAAATTAATGAAAATAACAGTCAGACATATGATGAGATCATAAAAGTGAGAATGCTAACATCAGAAACACCAACCCAAGATCCCTTCACGACGATTTTATGGTGTTTAGTATCCATGCCGACCAGGAAAGATCTGTCATCAGCTGTAAATTAATTAAGTCACATTTATAATAAAATAAGCAATTTAACTGAGGAAATAATCGATTTTAAAAAATGAACAGATTTCTGATATTATAAAAAATTTCGCAACCGAAGTCAGTGAAATCAGAATAAGAATCGTTCATGTAAATTGCTAGTCTATTGTTCAAAAGCATAACAAAAATATACCTTCAAAAGAAGGGGAAGACAAAGGACCAATTCTTTGTGGGGTTATTAACATGGTCAAACTTAAACAGATGAGCAGGTAGTACAACGTGCTCATGAATATGTACAAGCTGCAACAAGTAGTCGAACTATAGCTCCTGTAATAAATGATGATAATTATTATTAGACCATAAATAACAATTCGGAGGTATAACAGAGCAAGTATCGACTGTTAAACAAAGAGTTAACTAATGTTCTGGTGGAGCTACAAGCTTGCTAATATAAGTCATGTGACCTAGATTGATTTCATACTGTGAATCCACCGTTCGAATATCACAATTAGAATGTATATCCATCTGCAAATGGAACTCTACCAAACACATCGTGTGCAACAATAATTATGAAGGAAATGTTGTTGGACCACAGCAATTTCAGTTCTACACTCCACACAAAAAGTCTATCCAACCAGTTGTAGTTAGACGAGGATTTTGACGCGTATTGCCACAGGCACAGACAGATAGGCGAAAAGCCTGCTATGTCATAGGATACATTCAGGGTGATGGAGCCCTATGGCTGACAGCAACAATAGATTCTCGTTCAACATATGAGGACTCTGAAAAGACAGTCCTCGCAGAGCACTGGTTGAAAGGTGTGCAGGAGAGACTACGAAAAGAGGTGTTCAATCTGGAGCCCTTTTCTTTCATTGATAGTGGTCTAAAGTGGTACTCTGAAAATATTTCAGCAAAACACATTACTAGAATGAGCTCACAGTGATATCATTTGAATCCTTTAGGACAAACTGCCAATTCAGATTAAGGAAAAAGTACTACATATCTCTGAATGAAATCTTGAATACTTCATGGCAGTGCTTGATTCAATTGAGTTAATTCAAGAGGACTTGAAAACCATTCATATCAAGTTTTTAGGCTGAGTATGATTAATCAACAAGGTTCAGCACAAACAGAAAACAAAAATGTCATAATATAAATAAGTCCAATCAACGGCAAATTATATATCATAATGCAAACAAAGGAAATAGTAATGGAAACAATTTCAGCCAGAACTGTGATGAACAAAAAAGGTACAATAGGCGATTTATTCCAGGTTATATGCCAAACAACCTCAACCCACAGTTACAATATAGCCCAATGCCGTAATGAGCAAATCAGAATACTCAGTGGCAATATAACCTAATGCTGCAGACCATCAGATAAAGATTGTAAGTCTTAGCTCCCCATAATTATGGAACCTCCAGTTCTGATATTGTCAACGATAACAATCGTTCAGTAGAACACAGGCCACTAAACCAGGCATGACAGTATCTAGCCCTGCAGTGTCTCAGATATCACTGTTCAATTCTTCAATTATAGTGATGGTATAAATATGAAGGAAGTTCTCTGCTGTCATTTAAATAACTGCAATAAGGAGTATATTTCGGTACCACAATCAGCAGTCTAAGGCAAAAATAGAAGACTCATCTGTGACAATTATTCTGCATGCTGGTGCAGCAGTCAGCATCATTTCCATCAATTTATTTCTGACAAATATCAGAGAGGACAATGGCATCTATATTTCACATGAATAATCGCAGGATTCTTGGAGCTGTGGGCAGCCATCTACAAATATGAAGTTACAGGTGCACTTAGAAGTTAAACAAAAATATGTAGCCATAAACTGCCCATTTCTAGTAACAGAAGGGTTAATGGTTGACTGTATAGTAGACTTCGACCTTACAAGGAACAAGGACACAAATATTGATTTATCCTTGGGCGTGGTTAGATTCTTAATGGGGGGTGCTGAGATTAAAATTGATTTACTAAGGAAAGAAGGTAGCTGCTGTAAGTATTGAAAAGAATTCTGTGTAAATTGGTTGACAAATCTCAAAGAGAAATCAACAGTGACACTGAACGAATCCAAAAAGGACCTTGGGTTGAAAGCCCAGATCCAAACAAAAATAGAGAAACCAGATAATTTGTCTGAAATAGAAACCAGCTATTCTACCTATTAAACAAATATATTTCTGTGTTTTAAGAGTAACCTGGAGCGACCAAATGTTATTTTTATCATTTAGATGTCGCTCCACATAAAACAAATTATGGAAGTTTCTATACCATCAGATGGTAGCAGAAGAAAGTTGTGGAAGAGGAGATTCAGCGAAAGCTAGAGTGTAAACTGAACGAACCTTCCAACAGTCCAACAATGAATAAGTAGCCAAAAGACACTCTAAAGAAATGGGCTTTCCACCTATGATTACTTAAGATAACTCTTTATATGTTTCTCCTGAACTGTGCTTAGTATATGTATTAAGATAAACAAGAATTTATGTGGTATGTATAAGACATTTCTGTGTTTTTGTTTTCAATGATGAAGTTTCATAGTACATAGGGTTGTATCATGAGGAAATCCAGGGAGTCTGCATGTATTTTATCTAAGTGTTATACTACCTAATTTGTGACAACAAACTTGGATATTTTCTTTTCCTTAGTATTAGAAACAGTAGTTATTCAAATTTGAGTTTTTGGTAAATCACATTAATTATTTGTGTAGTAAGCTAGATACAGTGCTCCCACTTTGTATATGTGAGAGGTATTTACTCTGACAAAGGCCAGTGGAATTTTAAATTGACAGTTTAACCATTAAGATAATCCAACATGCAATCAGAGAAAAATAAGCTTGGTACCGTTGGAGTTAGCTGAGAATGTTGTTATATTGGATTCAGCACTTTTGTTTCTCTCCACTTTCCTAATCATTTTTTAGGTTTATGATGAGCAGTCTGGTGTGTGGTTGCAAGGAATGGTACACGAAACTAACAAAGTAGAAGAATTAATGTGAAATAAACATTCCTGTTTTCACCATAATGAGCTGATTCTGTGGGTGGCTTGGGGGCAGTAGTCTTTAAATAATGGATCTGTGTGTATATATAGAAATTTTATGAAAGAAATGACAAGATGATAGACAGCTTCTAATGAAGAGGTGGACTGCACAGTATCTACATTTGTAAGTGCATAAACAAACATGAGCATATTGTTGTGCAATCCAATTTAAGTGTGCCCAAAAATATCTCTAGTGAACAGGTGATCTCTGGAGGACTTCTCATGACAATCATAATGCAAATACTATTGTTTTTGGAGATAAAGTGAGTTCATTAACTGAAGGTTTATGTCTTAAATTTGGGCATTGTCTGAAGGATCCTCAGTAACTGTGAAAGTAGAACATACACCGAATCTAAGATAAATTTGGTGAATGATCAATAGATTAAAAACTCATCTGGAAGAGAGGCAGGGCAGGGCAGCAAATGATGTCACCTAATTATAGAGCACTGTGTGTACCTGGGAAGCTGCTATTTTGTATATAATCCTTTCAATTTCAAGTATTTGTCTCTTCTAAATTTTGCTCATATTCAAATAATATTTTTCATGTTCATGCATCACAGATTGATGACACACTGAATTGAGTTCAACCTGTGTGGACTGTAGCTGGAATAGTGCGTAGTGTTAGACGTTCTGTGATTGTTAGAGACTTAATTGCTTTGAGAAATTACGATTATTCTTCTCTTTTGTTCTTGCTTTTTGTCAAAAGAATGTTCACCTAAGAGAGACATTGTTTGAGAAATAGTAGTAATTGTCTGAATGTGGATGGTAAGCAGGCAAGCACACAAACAGATGGTCTGATTTATTGCAAAATATGCAATTAATTAGGCCTACTCTTTATATAAATCACAATACAACCTCAAATTATATATTTCCACATATCACCTGTTGTCAGACACCATTTTAAAGGGGCAAAGATAATGAATTATGTTAGACACTAGAAAAATATAAACAATGATATTGATTGCCAGTTATTATTTTTATTTCAAATGACTCAGGCCTGTTCATTTCAACGGTATTTTGACCTGGAGTAATAACAAATCAGCAAGATAAATTATTCAGTGATTAAGAAATTCATTGGAGTCCATATGTCATTTGTCATGAAAAACCATAAATATTTAAAAATCGTTAATGTGTTCAATTTAATTAACAAATTAGTAACATATAGTTGTTAAATAGGATTTTCATTTAAATACTACTCCACAAGGCTTCAGAAACACATAGTAAAAACAACTACTGGTTTAAGCTATTGTTGATAAAGATCATTGTCCCCATCAACAAATAGCTGATCTGGTAAAATATTCAATGTTTGATATGAGTGCCATAGTATAAGAGAAAACAGAACCTAAAATTAATTATATTTGACATCTATGATGCTTGAATTCTTCTTTCCAAATCTGCAAAAATGCATTTTTGTCAAATTGTGTAAAACCATGATTGTGAATTCTAAAGAACCACAATGCTGTTTTTGTCCCTAGCCACAAGTGGCATGCTGAACAGGCAAGCGAACTCCATATGGAATATGAGAACATGTATGAAACATGTTCTGAGTAAATCGTTAAAAATCAATGTTTCCATATTAGTATAATATGAGAACATGTGTAAAAAGTACTATCCATAAACATTTAAAAACCTATGTTTGTTTTTGTACTGCAATTAACAAATTAGTAATACGTGATTCTCAAGGATGAGTTTTATTTTAAATATTATTCTGCAGAACTTCAAAAATGCAGAATAAAATCAACAACTGCTCTGAGGTTGCAATCATCAACACATGGCAACATTCATTGTCTTAGACCAGATCAAGCTAAATTCTACTTTGTTTTACGTAACTGCTGAATCAGACAAAGCATTTGAGGTGATGACCTTCACATCACTACCCTAATGCTATTCGTTTTCTTTCAATGATCATCACCATTGTTGACCATTGACCATTGTTGTTCAATACAGTGATCATCATTGATCACTAACTACCATCATTGACCAACGACCACCAGTGATCATCACGGACCACTGATGATCATTAGCAACTGACTATGATTGACCACTGACTGCCACTGGCCAATCTGATTATCGTCATTGACCACTCATCATGAAACAGTGTGTTGGGTATGAGTTATAGGTTATGAGTGCTGACTTTTAGGCTTCAGTTTGTAGGTCATGGGTTATGGAGCTTAACCTTTAAGTAGTGTCAATAATCAAGCTGTGTGTATTTTAGCAAGTAATACAAACAATTCTGTAGGCATATGTTACTACACTTGCATATTATAATAAGCATGTTAGATGTGCTTTGTATGTGCATATGTATGTATGTGTTTTCACATTATCTGTTTTTATTAGATTTGGTCTTACTTAATAAATGGTTGTAAAAACTACAATCTGTAAACTATTAAACAGTCTTGACACCATAGTTTTCTTTGGTAAATACTGCACTTTTGTTGGCCCCTTTGTTATCTTCATAACCTCTAACAGCCCTGAGCCATTTGCAATAAAAACAATGACTATCAATCAGTATCATCGATTATATTTTTCTAGTGTATAACATAATTAATGATCTTTGTCCTCCTAAAATGGTGTCTGACAACAACTGCTAAATGGAATTATTTAATTTGAGGGTATATTGTGACTTACAAGAGTAGGCCTAATTATTTACGATCTTCCAATAAATCAGACCATCTCTTTGTGTGCTTGCCTGCTTTGTATAATATTTTAGTTGATGTGTATTTTGTGCAGTTATAAGCCTGGTCAGATCAGTTTAAAACACTGATCCTTTAGGCCTAACTTTTAATGTCAACTTTTAGTTTATCATGTTATCTGTAACTATTTAGTCATCGAAACAGCTTTTTACCACTCAATTTAGAGCTGACAATTAAGTTTTAAGCTGTAGTTAGACAGATCCGTCCGTATGTGGAAAACAACATTGCGATACTTGACACAGACATTGCATTTTCTGCATTCCTGACATACTTCTACAGACATTTTAGACTTGAAAAGAACATTGTGATGCTTGAAAGTATCATTGGTTTGGAATATAATTTGATTCTCTGTTGTGCCTGAAACCAAGTGTGGTATCAGCTCATACAATGAATGTCTCCAGTTGTTAGTCATGGCAAGCTTAAAGGAGCAGTTGGTCTTATTTTGCATTTTTAAAATTTTGTGGGATAGTTTAAAAATATAACTCATTTTCAGCACATGCATCATGATATTAATAAGTGAATATCTAAAACTGGATTTCCAGTTTTTATATAGATTATTCAAGGAGGCCAATGAAACTTACATAATCTAAAGGAACTTTGTCACAGATGTGTGCAAAAAACTCACATCTGTACATAGCTATTAAAAGAGGTAATAGGAAGTGGTCATACACACATTAGAAAACTTTTCCTCTGCCTCTGACACTGCGACCTGGTGAACTGATCAAGTACTATACTACAAATGATACACGAAAGTAACAACGATTTGTGAAATCGAATTCTATGGGCTTTTGAGTGTGACAGGTGGCTTGATTGAAGTGACACACATGTACTGGGCAGCTACAATGCCACAACATTCAGGTCGTTTATGTTGGCAGCAGTATAAAACTAAACATAATTGTAATGAAGCTCTTGGGAGCAACAAGGCAGTACATAAAATTGAAATCAGCAACGAATTCCAAATAATGTTGAGAGTTATAGCTGTGGTTTAATGAATTGACATTGCAGATTTTGTAATGCAAAACATTTTGTACTTGATGTTACTTTATGTGATACAACAGCATTCACATAGTGTTGTCATAAGAGAAAAGTTAAATTGCTACTTTTAACACAAATTTTATATTTCAACACACTGTATTAGGAATTTACTTCAAATGATAGGACAATGCAAGAGAAATGAGACAGTTATTTCAATAATATTTCTAGTTACAAGGTAACATTTGCTATGGTCAGGTCTAAGGCTAAAATTTCAGATAAAGATTCATGCTTCATGTGGAATGTATCACTTTAAAGTATATGGAATATTTCTGCATAGATCCAATTAATCATATAAAAAATTTTAGTTTCTTTACTTTATAAACATAATTTATCGAATTTCCACCACAGGCAACACTATTATTAGCAATTCATTAATTATGTTGCATATTCAGAAGTTGTTTTTCAAATGATGGAAAATCCGGGATGGAATGTAACAATGTTATGAGAAGGAAAGTTGCCACTCGTCATGTAGTGGAGATGATGAGTCACAGATAGGCAGAACAAAAAGACTTTCACAATTAAAGCTTTTGGCCATGGGCCTTCGTCAACAATAGATACACACACTTGTGGAAATGCAAGTCACATGCCTGAGACAGCAGTCATGTGTGTGTGTGTGTGTGTGTGTGTGTGTGTGTGTGTGTGTGTGTGTGTGTGTGTGTGGTACTCATAAGAATATTGTGCATTTTACCAGATTTTCCATTTGTTGTTGAAGACAAGAGTAGAGTCCTCATACGAAAGCAAAGTGAAACTGTGCAAAAAACCATCAACAAAAATAATTATTATATGTATATGGTGTACAGTGTACTATGTATGAGGAAAATTATGTGATATTTGTAATATGAGAGATGCTTTTGTGCGAAAATGATAATATTTGCTACATGATGTAACAGAGAATAAAACATGTACTGCTATTATGTTAATTACAGAAAAACAATTAGTTATTATTATCTGACATCTCCGTACTATTCATATTGATAACAGCACCCTTAAAAACATCACTCTACTGTTAGTAGCTGCCTCTGTTATCAGTCAAATGTACACTACTTGCCATTAAAATTGCTACACCACAAAGATGAAGTGCTACAGACGCGAAATTTAACCGACATGAAGAAGATGCTGTGATATGCAAATGATTAGCTTTTCAGAGCATTCACACAAGGCTGGCGCCGGTGGCGACACCTACAACGATTTCTCATACAGAAACAGCAGTTGACGGGTGTTGCCTGGTGAAACGTTGTTGTGATGCCTCGTGTAAGGAGGAGAAATGCGTACCATCACGTTTCCGACTTTGATAAAGGTCGGATTGTAGCCCATCGCGATTGCGGTTTATCGTATAGCGACATTGCTGCTCGCGTTGGTCGAGATCCAATGACTGTTAGCAGAATATGGAATCGGTGGGTTCATGAGGGTAATACGGAATGCCGTGCTGGATCCCAACAGCCTCGTATCACTAGCAGTCGAGATGACAGGCATCTTATCCGCATGGCTGTAACAGATCGTGCAGCCACGTCTCGATCCCTAAGTCAACAGATGTGGACGTTTGCAAGACAACAACCATCTGCACGAACAGTTCAACGACGTTTGCAGCAGCATCAGCTATCAGCTCGGAGACCATGGCTGCGGTTACCCTTGATGTTGAATCACAGACAGGAGCGCCTGCGATGGGTGTATGGAACGACGAACCTGGGTGCACGAATGGCAAAACATCATTTTTTTGGATGCATCCAGATTCTGTTTACAGCATCATGATGGTCGCATCTGTGTTTGGCGACATCGTGGTGAACGCACATTTGAAGCGTGTATTCGTCATCGCCATACTGGCGTTTCACCCAGCGTGATGGTATGGGGTGCCATTGGTTACACGTCTCGGTCACCTCTTGTTCGCATTGACGGCACTTTGAACAGTGGACGTTATATTTCAGATGTGTTACGACCCGTGGCTCTACCCTTCGTTCGATGCCAGTGAAACCCTACATTTCAGCAGGATAATGCACGACCGCATGTTGCAGGTCTTGTACGGGCCTTTCTGGATACAGAAAATGTTCGACTGCTGCCCTGGCCAGCACATTCTCCAGATCTCTCACCAATTGAAAACGTCTGGTCAATGGTGCCCGAGCAACTGGCTCGTCACAATATGCCAGTCACTACTCTTGATGAACTGTGGTATCGTGTTGAAGATGCATGGGCAGCTCTTACCTGTACACGCCATCCAAACTCTGTTTGACTCCATGCCCAGCCGTATCAAGGCCGTTATTATGGCCAAAGGTGGTTGTTCTGGGTGCTGATTTCTCAGGATCTATGCACCTAAATTGCGTGAAATGTAATCACATGTCAGTTCTAGTATAATATATTTGCCCAATGAGTACCCGTTTATGATCTGCATTTCTTCTTGGTGTAGAAATTTTTATGGCCAGTAGTGTATAATTAGTGAAGACTGCTGTAGAACAGAAGGTGTGTAAAAGTTGCCAGTATTTTAATATATGAATTGAAAATATGTGTTGAAATTATTTAATTTATATTGATAACATTCCATGTTAAATAATCCAGCAATTTCAGAATTTAACTCCGTTTTCAACAACAGAAGAAACATTGCTGGCTAGCTGCAGTTTCCACCATTATTCAGTACATTTGGAATTATTTCAGCTACATGAAAGACACACAACTTGGTGTGAAGTAATGTAAAAGTTTTTATCTTCCAGAACTGTAGCAGATGAGAATATTATCTTTTCAAATTTTTTTCAGTTGACTGATTAAAATAGTACATATGGGCCTTGTCCTGAACTTGCCTGCAGAATATGAAGGTGTTTCTCAGTTAAAACATTCACATAAGGAAAGATTAGTAACATCAGAATTTATTATTTTGATCTTATTTAACCAGAGTAACAACAATTATTCATTTACAGTCATAGTAGAAGCTTTATACTCCTCTCCAATGTGTATATATTGTGCAGCTTATAAAAAAATAATCTCCCTCTATAAAGGAAAGACTTTCTTTTCATTTCAAAAATATATCACATACAGAAGAGAAAATACTAATATTCATTTTAATTAAGTTTATGAATTATTTTTCAAATGTACTAAAAATTAAATTATATCCAGAAACAGGAGAGACAATATAAACTGTCACACAATAACATGGGGTAGTAATAATTGTTTTTCATGAAAGTAATGTAATTTATAAATTTATGTTTGTTTTTATATATGTGTATTTCATGTATTAACTGTGACTTAATTTTTCTTTTACATGTATCCTATGAGGGTTAGTGTAGTAAGGAAAAGTTTCTTAAATAAAAACTCTGAGAAGAGCTGCATAAATATTTTGTGAAATAAATAATAAGCGAACATAAGAAAACAAATTGTAACAAAAAAAAGTAAGGACCACAGTGCACGATTCATGTTTCCACATGGAATTCCGGAAATGAGAGTACACTGGATTACTTGTGGTTATCAATAAGTTTTTAAAATATTTTATTATGTGAATACAAGAGCCTTCCTGTATTTTGTGTATTGTCACAGTGTGTTTCATGTTCCATTTTACATCGAGTGCAATGACTGGATAGGAGTGTAATAGTCTATAAACCGATATGGTGAAACTTGGTAGAAAGGTACAACCAGCAGCTAGCTCAGGTATATTATTGCAAGGGAATATTCACAATGTAGATAGTGACGAAAATGCACTAGCCACTGCTTTGGAATATGTACAGCTGGATGCAGGAGCCATGAGTTCAGTAGAAAGACATGTACCTGACAGCCAGAAAATGGGAAGTGCAGCTCAGATAGCACTCACTACAGTAGAAGTAGATTCACATGTTGACAGTGTAGGGAATGTACCTGATCCTTTTGCGGAATTTTTCCATAAACTAGAAGCACACGATAAAAAACGAGATAGTCAATTAGGACAAAAGTTGATTACATGTGATAAAGAACGAAATAGTTGTGCTGGCATATGCTAGTGCCAAGGCTATTTACAGTTTGTACAGAAACCAGATGGCAGTTATAAGAGTCGAGGGGCATGAAAGGGAAGCAGTGGTTGGGAAAGGAGTAAGACAGGGTTGTAGCCTCTCCCCGATGTTATTCAATCTGTATATTGAGCAAGCAGTAAAGGAAACAAAAGAAAAATTCGGAGTAGGTATTAAAATTCATGGAGAAGAAGTAAAAACTTTGAGGTTCGCCGATGACATTGTAATTCTGTCAGAGACAGCAAAGGACTTGGAAGAGCAGTTGAACGGAATGGACAGTGTCTTGAAAGGAGGATATAAGATGAACATCAACAAAAGCAAAACGAGGATAATGGAATGTAGTCAAATTAAGTCGGGTGATGCTGAGGGAATTAGATTAGGAAATGAGACACTTAAAGTAGTAAAGGAGTTTTGCTATTTAGGGAGTAAAATAACCGATGATGGTCGAAGTAGAGAGGATATAAAATGTAGACTGGCAATGGCAAGGAAAGCGTTTCTCAAGAAGAGGAATTTGTTAACATCGAGTATAGATTTAGGTGTCAGGAAGTCGTTTCTGAAAGTATTTGTATGGAGTGTAGCCATGTATGGAAGTGAAACATGGACGATAACTAGTTTGGACAAGAAGAGAATAGAAGCTTTCGAAATGTGGTGCTACAGAAGAGTGCTGAAGATAAGGTGGGTAGATCACGTAACTAATGAGGAGGTATTGAATAGGATTGGGGAGAAGAGAAGTTTGTGGCACAACTTGACTAGAAGAAGGGATCGGTTGGTAGGACATGTTTTGAGGCATCAAGGGATCACAAATTTAGCATTGGAGGGCAGTGTGGAGGGTAAAAATCGTAGAGGGAGACCAAGAGATGAATACACTAAGCAGATTCAGAAGGATGTAGGTTGCAATAGATACTGGGAGATGAAGAAGCTTGCACAGGATAGAGTAGCATGGAGAGCTGCATCAAACCAGTCTCAGGACTGAAGACCACAACAACAACAACAAAACAATGCTAGTGCCAGCACTCGATATAGCATAGAGGTTACGGGAGATCGATCGAGGCCAAAGTCTCGCTACAAAAGTGCCGCCAACACCCTCTCAGCCGCCAATATATATGTTCCCCTCCACGGAGTGGAGGGCCACTTTAGCCAGTTCGTTCGAGCCATGGACTTCTAGACTTAGCATCTAATACAGAAACATACAGCACATAAAAACATTATAATGAACGTAGCGGACTTCTACTTCAACAGCATTGAGGCTACGTGCACTATACAGAAGAGAGTTTGTACAACAGCAAATAGAAACTTTAAGTGAAGTAGCTCTTTGTTCATGAACTAATAACGCAGTTATTAACTGCGCGCAATTTGTGTTAAAGAACGAGAATACCAGCCACCAACCAATATCACCTCTTTGCTCCCCACAGTACAGCTCTACAGAGACAGCGAGACGACATAAAAGCGGCTAATAGGATACAACAGTGGCGACGAGAATTCTTCAATGAAGAAGGAATTTTCTTGTTTCTCTTGTGTTTCAGATTGCAGGGGTTTCTAATTGAAAATTTCTCTTTGTGTACTTGCATGTATTCCATGAGGGGAGACGCAGAAACAATCAAATTTCTCTTTTCAGAGACTTTGATTTTTTTTTTTGGTATAACGTGTTTGCATAAACCATGACTACCCCGCCCCCTTCACCCCCTGTCCCCGCACCTCAGCCGCAGACGGCCAATGTAATGGAGCTAACACAAGCTTTTCAGTTTCAGAAATAACAAATTGCTGGGTTGCTGATGACGGTACAACAACTTCCGGCTGCAGAAGCAATGGAAACCACTCAACAGACCGACCGACATGGCCAAGTGCCACAGTCCAACGTACCTACGAGGCTAATCCCAAAAGTAAGGGCTCCTATTTTTTTATAAGTACATAGACCTGTTTATTTCTACAATGGTTTACATCAGTTTACAGCTTGAACATTTAGCTATTTTTCCACTAATCACCATTTCTGTCGATGCATTTTTGTACATGCTGTGGCAGTTTTTATATGCCCATATCATACCAGCTCACCGCCATGCTGTTCAAAAAGTTATGAACTTTGTAGTGCAAGTTACATTGAAACACAATGCACAGCCTAACTTTTTTCGGGCTCGCCCCGTTCCAATTGCATTAAGAGACAAAGTAGCCTGTGAACTGTAAGAATTGCAAGATAATGATGTAATTACTCCCATTTGAGCTAGTAAGTGGGCCAGTCCACTAGTTTTGTTGCCTAAGCCTTCAGGTCGCATTCGCTTTTGTGTTGACTTAAAGTGTACAGTCAATTCACAGATAGTAGCTGACATCCATTACCTCGTCCGGAGGAACTTGTGGATAGGCATTACTTCTCTAAGATAGATCTGCGCTATGCCTATGTGCAAATTCCATTGGATGAAGAATCTCAAAAAGTGTTTGTTGTTAATACACACTTAAGACTGTTCAAGTATTTGCATTTGCCTTTCGGCAGTGCTTTCGCACCCGCCATTTTTCAGCGTTACTTGGAACAGCTGACTGCAAAAGTGTAATTTTGTTCAAACTACCTTGATGATATTGCCGTCTCAGGTCGTACTCCAGAGGAACTCATAGGCAATTTTCCTGCCCTTTTTCGAGTGTTGTCAGAATCTGGACTCAAGTGTCGTCTCGAAAAGTATGACTTTTCTCAAAGCGAACTGCTGTATTCAGGTCTTGTGATAAACAGTCAGGATGTGCACCCCCTCGAATCCCATTTACTCTCAGTCCATCAGTTGACTGTTCCTCGCATTGTGTATGAACCGCAGTCAGTACTAGGCAAGATGATGCACTACATTCGGTTCATACTGAATACAGCTCAGATCGCGGCTCCATTGCATCGCTTGCGTCGCAAAAATGTGCCATTTGCAGGGTCTCGCTTAGTGACAGATGTTTAGTGCATTGTGACCCTGCCAAGTCAGTACTTTTGCAAGTTGACGCTTCTTCCTACAGAATCAGCGCTGTGCTATCATACAGAATTGGTGCACAAGACAGACCTATTGGTTTTTCCTCAATGTGGTTACCTCAAACACAGTGCAGTTATTCTCCAATTGAAAAAGCTCTTGCTATTGTGTATGGTGTGACAAAATTCCATCACCATTTGTACGGTTGCAAGTTCTACACACATAAAAAAAAGTTTTGCATCACCACGATTCCGAGAGTTCCGGAACCTGTGCAGAAAATTGGAATAGAGATTGACATAAACATCATTTCCGCCGTTTCTTTTTTATTCATGAAAACCACACATGGCATGTTGTACCACCATACAGCGAGACCTTCAGAGATGGTGGTTCAGATTGCTGTACATACCAGTACCTCTAATACCCAGTAGCACATTCTCTTGCACTGACGCATGCCTGTATTCGTCATGGCATACTATCCACAAGTTCATCAAGGTACAGTTGGTCCATATTGTCCAACTCCTCAACGGCGATTCGCCGTAGATCCCTCAGAGTGGTTGGGGGGTCGCATTGTTCATAAACAGTCCTTTTCAACCTATCCCAGGCTTGTTCGATAGTGTTCATGTCTGGACAACATGCTGACCACTCTAGTCTAGCGATGTCGTTATCCTGAAGGAAGTAATTTTCACAAGATGTGCATGGTGGTGGGGGGGGGGGACAGTTTTAGTTTTGTGAGCGCAACGACCTTTTGTCATCTAACAAGTGCTCCGTTTCACCCACAGTCCAACAGAGAAGCAGAATGCTTCGTACACACTTCCAAGCAACAGATGGCCAAGCTTCGCACCACCCACTCACGGGAACAGGCGCTGCAACTTTTTCTCGCCTCCTATCGCTCCCACCCACAAGACAGACCATCACTGGCGAAACATCTGCATGGCTGGCGCCATCAGACGCTGCTATACCTATCGCAGCATCCGGCGCCACCAATGGTCTGCAAGTATTGCTTTGCGCCGTGTTCTTATCAGGGTTTATGGCAACCGTGGGCGCTGGGGAAGAGTCGAAATCCAGGAGCTCATTGGCTCTTGTATGTACTTAATTGCAGGTCACGATGATTTTCAGTGCCGCCATCAGGACCAAATTCGCTCATGTCATTTTCCCCGTGATTCTGCTGCTTTTCTTCCCCCAGATTCACGGCTTCAAAGGATCACGGGGCCTTTGCAGCAGGCTCCTGGTTCCTCCAAGGTACCCCAGAAGGAGCAGATGGACGATGCACACTCACCCCCATCGTCCCCTCGCCAGCAGGTTTCCTGAGGATGTTTCTGTTGCCTCGCAAGCCTGATGGCGGAGTACAGTCGGGAGTCCGCGGTTGTCCAGTCACAGCTCCTGGCCTATCACAATATCCAGCGTCCTGCCTCCCTCCCCATTGTCTTTTGCAGCCTAATTACAACAGTGCGGCATTTCGGCGGGGAGAAATGTGCTGGTGTACGCTGGCGCCAGCACACCATGCAACATAGAGGTTATGAGAGATAAAGCGAGGCCAATGACACGACTCGCTACAAACACACCGCCAACGCCGTCTCAGCCGCCAGTTTTTAGGATCGTCGTCGCAGGCTGGAGAGCCCGTTTAGCCAGTTAGTCCGAGTCTGTAAGCTGTGGAGTTCCAGCATGTCACTGAGATGGAGCTGCAGACTTAGCCTCTGGCACAGAGACAGGCAACACATAGTAAATTATACTGATCATAGCGGACTTCTTCTTAAACAGCATTGAGGCTACATGGAGAAGTTAAGGTGCTCTTTGTTTAAGAGTAAAGACCCCAGTTATTAACTGCGTGCAGTTCGTGTTATAGAACCATGATACCGACCACCAATCAACATCCTCTCCTTGTCACTCACGGTACAGCTCTACTAAGACATCGAGACGACATAAAAGCGGCTAAGAGAATACAACAATCGTCAGTTAGAGTAGAAATTAGCTGAATGTGACCAAACTTTTGGAAATAAAAGAATTGACAAAAATACAGAAGATGAAGAAAGCATGTGAGGGTATACCAGATGTGGTTCATAAAATAGCCAATCGAATGCAAACATTGCAATCTTCACATGCTGTGATGATAGAAGAAGTGCAATGCGTATCTAGTGGCACAGAGAAACCTTGCTGATCAGGTGAAAAAGGTGGAGGAGGAAATGGATCAACAGTTAGAAAATGAACATACTGAAATAGCTTACTAATTAGACAATTCAGAGGTGTCCTTTATCAGGATACAGATTAGTTCCTTGCTGAGTGGGATAGTGGCCACTTGTATAGAAAACAGTATTTCATTTGAGTTCGTGGACCTACCACATAACAGCACTGAAATGGGTATTTGAATGCTGTGCAGAGGCAGTTGAATTTAATGAAACTAAACTTCTAACTGTTGTTATTTATAGGTCCCCTAACACCAGCTTCAGAGCATTTCTGCTCAAGCTAGAGACCATTATTTGTTCAGTTTACAGAAAATACCAAAAATTAGTTATATGTGGTGACTTCAGTATTAAATTCGTGTATGATTGTGCAAGAAAAAGGATGTTGGAAGACCTCCCAATTTCATACAATCTGATGCAAACTGTGCTCTTTTCAACCAAGGTACAAGGGAACAGTAGCACAGCCACAGACAATATTTTTTTCATCCTTCGTTGCTCGATAGGCATTATTAATAATAATATTAATAATTTGCTTCTGCATGTGAGGATGAGAATACAGATAAGATAATGTACAGTATTTCAAAGTATTAAGATTAAACAATATTATTTCCTCACACATTGTCTGGCATGTGAATAATGAAATTGGTGGCTGAGGTCACGTGTTTGCTAAGTATTTTCTGCATTACTGTGTGAAATATCGGATTTCTTGCAGTAAAATTGCTGTGAAGATTGACTTATGGTTCTTTTATGTTAGGACTTTATAAGTTTCCATCAGGCTGCAGACAAACCTCTGCCATGTCGCAGCCACTTACATCATTGCTACATGACTAAAATGAAAAGAAGTCATAGAGATCAATAAAATATATATTCAAAAAATTACATAAATACATAAATTATGAATAGACACTTACATATAAACAATAATTGTTGCTTCACAGTATATTAATATAAATCAGTATGTCGATGCACCTCTTTAAATCTGGCTGTGTTCAGTATGTAACAAAATGTCTGGAGTTACGGAGCAATGACAAAATGTGTTCGTACAGAAACAGATTATCTCACCACTCTTAGTAGGGCGAGAAGAGAAAGAGCTGAAGTACGATATTAAAGCATTTACTGTTTCTTCACCGCAGCTACATGTTGTTTATCGATAGCACTTCATATCCTGTCTTTGACAGCGCAAAAATATTGTATTATCACTCTCGTGTGCAGATCACCCTTTAAATTGCCCCCTAAATTGTGAGGTTGAGGTACTCAATCTGCAGGCGAGCAATTTATTGAATGAAATTTACTGTCAATCATCATTCCTGTGAGATAGACATGGCAAAATGTACAAAATGAGGTATGTTTACATGTGAAACATCACATGGAAAACATAGAAAAATATAAATAAATATTACAAAAAATGAGAAAATCCATAAAATTGTCTTGTATCTAAGTCATTGTGATCATTTGATATCAATAAGAAATAAAAATATTTGCCTTCACTTGGTATATAGCCTAAGTCGTTTGGCATGACAGTCAAACACTCTACTGTCTTTTTAAAATTATTATTCCACAAAAACAGTAACAAAAATAGCTAGCTTACAATGAAATGACATAAATAAGGTGACAGGTAATTGCAGTCATAAATTACAGCATTCACTGAATGAGGAATGACACCCAGTCTTTAGCAGTAGCTCACATTTAATATCTTCACTTTCACCTTGAACTGGTGGCAGTTCAGCATGCACATTTTCTTTTTCTGCAGCCTGAGGTTCCTTGTCATCATTTCCCAGAGCCAAAATATTCAGTAAATCCTTGACATGTGTTCCTAAGTATCTTCCAGGGTAAATTACGTTGACAGAAGAGCAATCACAAACAGCAAGTCCTACACTGCCTTGTTATTCTTTGTCAGTTTCAGCCTACTAAACACATCCTTATGAAGTTCAAGATCTTCCTTTATAACAGACACCAGATGCTTGCTGTCATATTCCTGTATCTGATGTACTACTGATTCATTTTTCATTTGTGACTTGCAGGTGAGGTAGGGTTGGGAAAGCGCTGCAGAAGCAGAGGGGCGCCTCTGTGACAGAGCTAGTGCTTTGTGGCCCAACCCATCCCCTCTTCACGAGGAATCCATGTGTTGCTAACCTATATCTATTCTGTTGAAGACAATTCGGAGCATGTTACCGTATTTCTTACTTTGATTCTGATACTTAAGTGTTTTCTCAAAGTCATTTTCCATATACATCTTGTGTTCAATATGTTCATAGCTCCCAGTCTTGTTAAAAATGATGTAACTTGCTTATTTCCCCATTAACCAAATCACTGATTTATTTTTTGCCTGAGGGTCTTCTGGTCTGAAGGAAATGTTATTCGGTACATTGTTTGCTGAAGTTCTTGTTATTTGAACAGTTTTCTCCCTGGTCCACCTCCAGTTGATAATCTGATATCCACATGTGTATTGAAGAGGCAACTATCAACTGAGCTATTATGGTTCACATTAAATGGACTTTCATGAACAAGCATATGTATTACAAGGTTGCATTACATGTGAAATCTAATATATGAAAAATGAAAATATTTACAAATTGAATGGAACTAAATATTAAAAATGAAAGGATCAGAGATCACAGTTCATTTGTGGAATTCTTTACATGTTTCTCTTTCTTATGAATGTTTGTTTCCATCAAAATATGCACAGTTCAATGTGAAGACCCATAGTCGTGTTCACAAATATTACAGTTTTCAACGTAAGTAATGATAGGTCAGTTTTGTTGAGAAAAATTAATCACTAATATATTCGTTGCTTATTTTGTCGTGGATTTGCACTACCAGAGCATATTTTCACATATCTGTTAGCACACATAGCTTAATACCACTTGCACTTTTTGTAGATGATTGAATACATTTGGGAGCAAGATTGGCCCTGAAGTGAGTGGATGGGAATTTCCATATATCTGCTGATGTGGGATGCGTGGATTTATAATGGAATCTGCATGGCAGCATTACTGATGACCATGTCCTTCTTCAGGTGGTATCTAAGTAAAGGCCTGGCATGGAATAGTGTACCTTTTGTCCAGCTGCTTCCTCCTCTATTGTACGATTCTCCAACTTACCTTGCTGTATACAACGTTGTTTTACAATAATTTTATGCATAATAGTTCATAGATTCGATTCACTTGCAGTGATACATAAATATAGTGCAAAATGTACCAAGAGAGACAGCACTTGCTATGTTTTCATTATAAATATTAAGTCTTTTTTGAAATGGCAGAGAAAAATTGCATAAATAGAAAAACATTCATAAACATAAAATATTCATATTGTCCACTAGTTCAGCTGTATTACCCACATTAGTCAAATTCTGATAGCTAGTTATGCTCAGATATACTCAGATATACCATGTCATAGACATGGATTTACATAGCAAATACAGGATAATAACATAGATATATAAATACATACATACAAAACATAAATATACGGATACAAGAATAGAAGAAATAATAGAGCACACAATGTTACAAAATGTTACAAAAGTAAAGAATATTACAAAAATATAAACGTTTTCGTTACTGCCACAAGCAGTGTTTATTTAAGTTTCCTTTCATGAGGCTATAGTTTATATTAACAAAATAGTTACATATTGATACCTTTGTCTCCTACTTCATTCCATGTAATATTTTACTTTCTGGAAATAAAAGGATTTGCAATATTTAAATGGATTAAATCAGGGAGATGCACTGGCCTGAAAATTTCAATGGCTGGTTAGACACAACATCAAATGTAACATCTACATTCAGTTCCAAGTGCACATTTTCAAAATTAAAACATGAAATATCTCAATGAAAAACAGTAGTATATCACAAACTTCAATGACTCTATTATGAAGAGTGTTGTGAAAATGAGTGCCTACTTGGACTGTGTTGTTTTTGTACTGTGGTTTGTGTCTAAGATAATTTGTGCATATTTGTAAGGTTGTACAGGTGACTATCAGTCTCTTGCTAAGTCTAAATATGGTTTTTCTCTCTTTCTTCTCTCAGTCTCATAATCCATGGTTATGCTAAGCATGGTGCATGATGTACTGAGCATTTTGGAAGATGTATCCACTTCTTTCTTCTATTTCTGCTGCAGATGTTCTCAGTTGCTGCTGAAATGTTAAAAATCCTTAAAACTAAGGTTGTCAGTACGTTTCTCTTCTTCTTTTGATCGTCTTCAAGCACTTACCTGCTTGCTGGTAGCTCCCTTACTGTTTGGCATAAAATACTTTAAGATCATTATGGGGGTGTAAGGCTAAAGTTCTGTTGGTTCTCAGATTGTGTAACAAATAAGCTCCTAGCTGAGATATATCAGTCATTGTGTATAGACCTTCAAACATATGATGCCACTTGGCATTTCTTCTCAAAAGTACTACTAGCAAACATAAAAGTCATATACTTCTTGAAGTCAGGTGTGAGAGGTACCTACCAAAACGAATTTGTCAAGTCAAGTGAAGAAAAGTACTTTGCACAAAAATCGTTGTAGATGTTCCTCTAAAATCTCAGGTTGTGTTCTGACTTTTAAAGTTATCTGGTTAATAGCTCTGGCATCAAGTACAAGATGTATGTTTCCATTAGGTTTTCTCACTATGTGTAACGAACTAGAATAGGGTCTAGTGGATAGCTCTGTGATTCTCCATGTTAGCATTTGCTTTAACTCGTTCCAAACTACAGATCGTAGAGATATAGGTATGTTATAAGACTTATGGAAACATATTTGGTGAGGCTTCACTTCAGTGTTGTATGTGTAAGTTTTGATCACACTGGGTCTTTCTGTGAATACAGTCATACTTTTCACTAGTATATCCTTTAGCTGTGACTTTTCCTCTTCGTCGATCGCTTTGCATTCTGTAAGCTTATAATTAATTTGTGTTAATTCATCCCCACATTTATACTCTGTCACGATGTAGGTGTGTAGTGTTGATCAGTCTCATGTATCATCTGTAGTTTGCATCCAGTGCAGTGTTTGTCATGTTCAGCTGTTCTTGCGTCTAATTTCACTCAGGTCCCACAGTCTTCACTTAAAAATTTCATATACCTTTGGAGAAATCTATAGTGAAGTCCCTCTCACACAAAAAATGTGTACCTAAAATACAATTTGTAGATAAGTGTGGAACGACAAGGAATGGCCATTGTGTAGTCCCATTACTTATGGTCAACTTCACAAACACTTGTTTACTGGGTGGTGTGTTAGTCTTTGGTGTGTCAGATAGTAATTGTGTGTCGAAGCTGCTCCCCAAATATTCCTCAGTCACGCCCTGGGGCACAGTAATAACTGCATCTAATTAAACTCTCGGGGTGTTAAATTCTTTTTGTCAATATTAGCTGGAGGTGGCATATCTCTTTGCATTTCAATTATATTTACCTGTGAGTACTGGCGTCGCTGTTCTTTGGGTTGATTTTGGTGTTGCTGTTGTATATGAGATGGTGTTGGCATGTTGTTTTATATGCATAACTGTTCTGTTGTATTGGCTGTGGCGGTGGCTGCCAGTGTTGAGTGTAATGAAATTGCTTTTGTGGATAAAAGTTGGTTTTGCATGTGGTTTTGTGGTGATGTGTAGTTCTTAATTTCCTGTTTGAAAAATGAAATGAGCATATGGCATCGTTGGCCATGGGGTAGGGAAGTTTGGCGGCCAAGTGCAAGTCTTATTTCAGTCGACGTCACATTGGGCAACTTGTGCATCGGTGTTGAGGATGAAATAATGATGAGGACCACACAACACACAGTCCACAAGTGGAGAAAATCTCCAACCTGACCAGGAATCGAACCCATGCCCACTTGCACACGATGTAACCATGTTACCACCCAGGTAAGGAGGCAGACACCTGTTTGAAGATTGTCCATTACAGAAGTCGTTAGCGTTTTGTCTGTATTGGTTATGATTTGTTCTCAGATTGAACCTATTAAATTTTCGTCTTTTGTAGGGATTGCCTGTGTGTGTAAAGTTGTTTTAGTGACTGTAGTTATTTGCGTTGTATTGTGGTGGTGACTTTTGGAAATTATTCTGTGTATTTTGTGGCTGCACAAAATAAATGTTTGACTTCGTGCCTGAGTGGGGTTGGCTATCATGCAAGTTCGGCATAGCCGCAATGTAGATATTATGATTTTTGTTCTGAGACTGGCGTTGTTGGTTCTCTTCGTAGAGTAAAACAACAGTGTCAAGTCTTTCTAAAAAGTATTCTGCTTCTCATCAGGGAGAAGGACTATTTTTTGTTTTATGTGAAATTGCAATTTGAATTTGAGTTTACAGGTTATGTCACAAGGTGCGACTGATTCGTCGAGGATGTGGATCAGTTGAGATATTTCTTAAAGTATCGTCTCAGGTTTCCGTTTTTTGAGTTGAAGTGCTCAGATTCCATTACTTGTTTCCTAATGCGCTCCTGAACAGTCTCTGACAAACATCTATTCAGGAATGCATTTTCGATTTGCTCATATGTGTTACATTTGTCACTCCTTGTATACCCAGACGGCAGATTCGCTCTGAATCTAATCAACAATGTGGGAAATTGTCTTCCTATCGCTCCAAGAGCGAGGAAAGGCGTTTTTGAATGCTTTGAGGATTATCACAGGGTGTATGGTATTCTTTGCTGGAATAAAGGCTTGAAACTTTGTGTGTTTCAACAGGTTTCCTTCTTCCTTATAGGTATTGGCTCTACTGCGATCTGGCAATTTGTAGTGTTCTTGTGGGTGCAGTGAATATATGTCTTCTGAGCAGTAATTGTAATTGTATTCCGGTGTCATGTGTCAGTTCGTGTCACTGTTCATATTTGGTGCTCCTGTGTGTTGCGATTCATGACGATAAATTTTTTCACTACCAAATCTTGTGTTTTCGTGTATCAGACTGTTGTGTAGATGAAGGATTGCATGTGTCTGTTCAGATGTGGTATATTGTATTGTGTGGTCGATCACTTGTTTTCGACATATAATCAATCACAGTGTCTTGCACTATGGCTGGCAATTTCTCATTCAAACATGTATCGAAATTTTGTTTTTCTGTGCTGTCCAAGTCCGAAATTGTTCATTGTAGTTTGCGAATTGTGTGTCAGTTTCTTTCTGTACAGTGTCATGTATAAGCGAGTGCACCCCATTGAGTTAACATTCAACATGCTGCACTCTGGTGAGTATTTCTTCATTTGTACGAGTATTAGTCTTAATCTGAGCAACCGTATTTTCACAGACTGTGACTATGTCTTTTATCTGATGTTCGACTACACTGACATCTGATACAGTCTGATCATGCTGCAAAGTTAGCTCAGAGAATGTCTCCAATAAGTCGTTAACTTACTTTGTTAAACAAGTGTTCATGTCGTCAAGTAATTGTGTCAGTCTTTCTTTGGTCTTTGTTAGATGGTTTGCATTCTCTTTCAAAGAGAAATGTGTTCGTCATTCTTTGTCTGTTTTTCATTTAGGGTAGAAATTCCTTTCATGATTGCGTTCAATATCGCAATAAAATTTGTGTTAGACAATGTCGCTGCCCCCACTGTGTTATTAGCTGATTGGTGCAAACGTAAATTTTGTTCGGAATTTGATCTCTCGGAAGTTGACAGCAAGGAAATGATATTATTTTCTGTCAGAATCTGATTTTGTATTTGGTTATTCATGGAGTTGTCACACATGTCAGTGTTGGTGTATGTGTATCAATATTCAGATTACCTAATTGTTGTCCCATGTTGGATTGTTTTCTGGTTTTGACCATAATGAAAAATGCGAAAGAAAATAACTAAATTCGTAAGTGTGAAAAACGTGTGTGTAATTCCTATAATAAAGTCACTGACCCTGTTAATATGAATAAATGAAAGCAAATCTTTGCAGCAAAATTTCAATCTTGCTGGCTTATCACCATGTTATATGCAATGAAATGGAATACAGCCATTTCATGTATTAAAAAGAACCTGTTGTTTAAGCTGATAGCTATTGTCATACTTTCGATGCACTCGTGTATTGTGAGGAAATGAAATAAAATGAAACGAATCTGAAAATGAATTTAACACTGAATTTAAAGATTGATTGTGCACACTGTAAATTAAATGCAAATATGAATATGCTGTCTCTTACTGTAATCTGGAATTTGGATCCACAGATTGCAGTTTTGGCCAGGTCTTGATTGTTTTCCAAATAATGCTTGGTAATTGTTCCTCCAGTTGGTGTTCCTTGTCATGGAAAAGAGAACAGTTGGTATAATACATAATAAGAAGGTCCTAACATGCATTCGCCAATATAAATAGTATAAATAACGATATTAATAACTTTCTTCTGTATGTGAGGATAAGAATATAGATCAGATAATCAATAATATTCCGAGTATTAAGATTGAGCAATATTATTTTCTCACACATTGTCCAGCATATGAACCATGGCGTTGGTGGCTGAGGTCATATGCTTGCTAAGTATTTTTTGCATTACTGTGTGATATATCTGACTTTTTGCAGTAAAATTGCCGTGAAGATTGACTTACGTTTCTTTTACGTTATGACTTTATAATTTTCCATCAGATTGCATAAAAACCCTTAACTTGCAAGGTGACTTTTCTGTAAAGTATACAACAAGGTGAAGTCTCTGGGACCCCTACGTGTAAACCGAGATTTACGGCATAAATAGTTTGAGGTTTTTGATTTATGCTATACAACATTTATTTTTACAATTATTTAAGCATTGTTTTATTTTATTGTACTAAACAAATCCTTCAGCGTTTTACTGTTAGAGTACTGAATTTTACATTCTGAAAAATTATACAATCTTTGTAGCAGATAAATTTTCAAATAAAACTAAATTCCAGAGTTTAAATCTGCACATAAAATTTCCACCCAGTAGGTACAAAAAGAAAGTTTGTCAGACTGACGTTAATTGATGGGAACTACATTTTTTCTTATCACCACTCAGAACACATTAGTTTTAGCGTACACTTGAAGTACTCCATTGAAAAGACAGACAAATCACTATCACAACTTTCCTAAAGCTCTTCCTCTGAATGATTCTCTTGTTCGTCCCCTAGTTTAAGGGACGTTTTCAGCATTATCTTCACCCTCACAGTGCAACCGATCTATAAATGACAGATAGCTCAAAATTCCTACACACAATTAGGGTCATTAATCAAAGCATTTCCCAAAAAATCATTGAGATATTTACTACATTTTGGTACTGAGAAAAATATTTATAATAGTATAAAAAACGGAACATTATTTCACTGCAGTATCATTTTCGTTGGAACCACTGACTGCACAGCTTGGAAAAGGAGTCAGTGTACAGACAGCATTTACATACGTCTTGACATCATACATATAAAAGACGTTTGTCTTCATAACATTGATCCTTGAAATTGCACCATCATTGAATATTATTATCGCATCCATTGCAGCAATCTTCATTGCCTTCTGTGTTTATTGTTGACACGTCTTACTGATATGTGTTGGAGTCTCCCAGACGGCGCCTCGCAAATTACGTACCTGTTTTCTTCAGTATGGTACTGTATAGATCAAAATGTGTTGACAAAAATGCGTCATTTTGTAGTTTTTCAAGTTTTACGAAATTGTTAGTCTGACTATGGAGGTGTTATTACATGATGACAGTGTACATCGACAACGTTCAAAAATTAGATATCCAGTGGGAGGAGTCTTAAATTTCGTAGATGAAGTTAGTAAAGTATTGTTTGGTACTCTTGATGAAGGTGATGTCTTACATTTTAAAGAAATCTATGTTTTGGAAGAACACCAGAGAGAGCTATTGTCTTTAAGCAAACAACAAGTCAGCATAGTAAAGGCAACATTAACAAACTCTAAAGATATGATAAGTTCGATCTAGAGAAATGAAAAGATATTAACCTAGGGAATGAAGAAGCCCTGGTTTACTGATTAGTGCTATAGTAAATGCACAAAAGGATATCCTGGAATTCCAGTTGATTAATCCCACACAAGTTGTAAAGTACTTGGAATTAATCAAGGAAGATATAAAAAAAAATTCCAATACCATTAACAGAGCATAGTGGTTACTAGTTATTAAAGATAATTAACCTTGATGTTTATGTGTTAAATATTCCCTTAGTGGATAGTAATTCGCTAAATTTATGTAAAGTTTGGCAATTACCATTTGAGGTAGATGTAACAAGAAATTTGTTTACATATATAGCCCCTGAAAAAACTTTTCCTTTGATAGATGATGCAAAGAGACAGGATGCTAAATTAAGCTGCGATCAGTTGGTATGTAAAAATGTAAAACAAAAGTATAGATTATGGAAACAAAAATTTGTATTTTATTCATATATGACCATGAAATATGTGAAGCTAGAAGTTTGCAACCAATAAGAGAGTTACCACAAGATTGTATTCAAAAATTAAAGGCCTTAAAAGAAAGCTTATGGACCCAAATTCGTAATAATTAGTGGATATTTGTGGCTGCAAAAGACAAATGTCTCACTATTATTTGTACTTGTAATACACCATCTGACATTATGATTAAAGGAACAGATAAATTAGAATTTATAGGAAAATGTCATTGGTATGATGTGATAATATTAATACAGTCCAAACATATAGTAAAAACAAATCCATATAAGAATTATATTCTATCACATTTGAATTTGAACATTAGTTGTTGTGTTGAAGATAAAGATAAGAAAAATATAACTGTACTTACCTTAAACTTACCTGTAGATGTGTAGTAAGACAGCTCAGTGATCTAAAAGCTGCTGGTCATAAACTGGATGCCTTGCAGAATTAAATAACACACCAGTAGAGAACCACTTCCAGTGGGTTTTCAATAAATGTTTTTTTCAATTCGGGGATAATGTGGCTGTACTATACTAATATTTATTGCAACATGTAAGTATTGCAAATGTTGTAGAGATTATTTCAGCTTTTTGTTTAAACGTTGATTGATAACTGTTATGGTAAGATTTGTGCCAAGAATATTGTAATAACTCAATACTCTGATCGAACTCTAGTAAGATACCAACCTACCCAAAGAAATGTAGAGAGTAGTGCATTAGTTATTGAAAGAGAACTAGTGCCAGTACGATATGAATCAAAAACAATGATGTAGTATTAACTGAAAGTACTAGATTACCAATTAAGAATGAGGGAGAGAAAATCCATTTTGTGTAATACCACGAACTAATAAAAGATGAAGATAAAAAGCCATTGCATAGACATTTAAGAAAGTTCATGAATAATACTCAAAACTGCAAAATATTCTTGTCAATCTCTAAAAATTTGAACCAGTAAGCATTGAAGCAAAGGTATGAGAAAATGTCCTACAAACTACCTAAGTGTCTAAAATGATGTGTGTCAAGGATAAAATAATTTTAAAATGTACATGTATGTACAATTTAATCTATATGAAATATGGAACAAAAGGTTAAGAGGCTTGGAACATGGAGAAATTATGCAACTCTGAGGAGAGAGACTGGAAAATTTTTCACGAGGAGCAGAAGTGTTGTGAATGTAGTAAAAGGGGTACAGTAAGGTTTCCACAAAGTTACATCACATTAACTAAAATGGGCTTAGATCCATGAGCTGTGCCATTTTGGAAGGTCATGCTTCTTCTAGACATGCCTTAGTAGAGCTTTCGCTACATATCAGTGTATTCAGGTATCTTAAGTCTTTATTGAATCTTCGTTCATTTCTGCCTTCTCACTGATTTTCCTAGCCTGCAAACCTTTCAGCTCTTCAACCCCAAAATTTATCAGAGGACTCTGAGTGACCACTTCATCATTCAGGTTTGCTATCAAATTTTCTAATTACAATCGTCCTTTTTAGTTCTTACCATATACTACAATTCCACCATACATTATTCCACTAACTGTAGTTACAGCTGACCTTTCACTAATAGAAGTATCTAAACTGTACATTTTTCCCTTAGTAGCTAGAGGGACATCTGTATCTGCTTCATGCTTGTAGTCTAAATCCTTATGACCTTACGCTTTTTACAAGCTCCATTAAATGGAATAATATGTTTATCTCATCTAACCAATCTTTCTTCTAGTTAAGAACAAACAGTACAATAATTATATGCAGATACCTATATAGCAACAAGAACATGAGTAATCAAACAATTTTCTAATCCCTTACTATGTTTCTCTGACTTCCATTACATAATGCTGAATTATTTAAGAAACTTATTAACATGAAATATTTTTTGGTTTAATGAAACTATTAACAATACTTTCAACAATTTAAATTCTGTCTGCATTTTCCCATTGACAGTTACTATTTCCAGCCATTTGTTCTCTGTGAATAATCACCAGTCTTTTTAATAATTTTCTAATGCTAACCATCCCAAAATATACCATTGGTCTTTGGTAACTTTTTAATCAATCTGTTACTTTTCTTTAATGTAGACATCAAATCATCAGAAGTTGATTTTATTCTTATTGCTTTTGGGAAATGGCTTCCAGCAATTTATTTACTAAATATTTTTATATATTACCTTCAATAGATTTAAATCTGTTTTACTTATTGGCAGAATATGCTGCACGTAGATCAAGTAACATGCTTCATCCATCAGTCAAAAGTATTAAATTTTACATTGAAGTGGACTATAGTGCATCAATCTGTCAATGCCTTCATAAATTACTTCATCCATTGTTAATTTATCTCCATTGAATTCTGTTGATAAGTTACCAATATATTGAAAAATACCATCAGCTATTAATCCAAACAACACACCTGTATTGTTTAGGTATTTTCATATTTACTCACTCATATTTACATTTTTTAAGTTTTATTTTTTTATCTGTCGTCTTTTTACATTCAACCTGTTCTTTACAGTTCTTCAACAGATCTTGTAGTTCTCATTCACTTTCTTTATGAACATTCTGATATATTGATTGATCTAAAGAGGGTGGCTTTCTATTGAATGGTACAAGGTGTGTATGGGATTCTTATATAGCCTTAAACATATTTTCATCTAATCTTTTAATTTTTTCGTTTAATTGCTCTGATTACAATAAATGCAGGCTAATATTTTTTATGTTTCTCATAGTCTTTTTCATATTTACTCACTCATATTTACATTTTTTAAGTTTTATTTTTTTATCTGTCGTCTTTTTACATTCAACCTGTTCTTTACAGTTCTTCAACAGATCTTGTAGTTCTCATTCACTTACTTTATGAACATTCTGATATATTGATTGATCTAAAGAGGGTGGCTTTCTATTGAATGGTACAAGGTGTGTATGGGATTCTTATATAGCCTTAAACATATTTTCATCTAATCTTATAATTTTTTCGTTTAATTGCTCTGATTACAATAAATGCAGGCTAATATTTTTTATGTTTCTCATAGTCTGTTCTTGGCTATTTTTTTCTGTCTATGGAAAGCTTCTTGTAGCTCTCCTTTTTCTCTGCCTAAGTCTCTTTGATTTTTTTACAACCTATTGCTACAACTTTTAGGAAAAATATGAATAATGTTTAATATTTATGATCACCATTTCACTTTTACATTGGGGTAAAACGTTTATTTTCTTGTAAGCCTATTGTAACAAAAACAAATTCATCATTCCCACAATTACTACAAATTTTTTACAAAATCAAATTTTAAATCTCCATCTACAGATATATGCAAATTTTGATATAAATTCATATCAACCTGTCAAAAGATGTTCTAAAAAATAATTTTTTCTCTGATTGACTTATTTGTAACCTATTAAAATAGAGATAGAAACAATACACTCTTTTCTGTCTTCCTCTAGTAAACTACTCACTAACTACATTGTGGTATTAAAAATGAAATCATCAAATAAAACAACTGAATTATCTTTCCATTCATCTAATGGATTAACTTCACATTTTTTTCAGTAAACATGGTTAATTTACTATGCAGTTGATTTTCAACTTTATTTCACTTCTCTTAAATTTTTTTATATATAGATTGATATAAACTTTGTTAAAAACATGAAGTGATTTTGTTCTAGTTTAACCATACTAGAACTAAAACAGAGTTTTAATAATTAGAAATTTTTCCACTTCTACAGTGTGCTATAATCCACTTCCTATTGCATTAGATAATAATTTAGCATGTTTTTATTTCATTTTATTTTCCTTCAGCCTAGTATTTGGTTCCTGAATTGTTTTATCCGTTTACTTATTAGAAATTGTTTACTTTGTAAATGAGTAGACTACTTCTCTTAATATGAGACTTCAGTTCTGAAAAAGGATTGAATGTCCCACTAAGAAATGAATTTGAACAATTTACATTGGCTAGAATTAATTTCTCATGTCTTATTCCAAACTATACATTTCAAAATTATAAACAATGCTGCAATGAGAGGCTATTGTTACCTGTGAAGTTCAATACATTTTAAAAATCTAGAAAATGTTATTCATACAAAGAAATGTAATACAAGTGTTAATGCAGAGGTACTTCTAAATGTTAGTATTATTGAGAGAGATGTTAAAATACAAGAAAGAGGTATGAAGAACCAGATCCATTAGAAATGCTTGGAGGATTCCTTACAGGTTATAAAGAAATGTTCTGTTAAATAACTTTTAATAAATTTATAGAGTTCAACTGCAGCAGGTAAATAAGTAACTGAGACTGAAATTATTGGAAAACTTGCAAAAAATATAACATAGCTTTAAGAAGTACAGAAATTTGTGTTCCAATACTAAACTAAAGTCCAGAACGTGTATTTGAACAGAAACCAGAAATACAAAATGTCTGTTTATGCCTTTCTTTTCCATGATTTACAAAAATATTTTACCAGATTATGTGATAGAAACAATTTTAAATTAGATGCAACTATAGTTGAGTATGTCTTGTCATGTCTTACTTCGGATTTGTAGTTTTCCAACAGATAGAAAGAATAACCATCTTAGTGAGTTCACAGTTTGACCATCTTCCACTTCAGGATATTTGTGTAAGGAGTAGTTCTAATGATATTTTCCCAGAAAAGTGTAAAAATTGGATCTGCCGCGTAGGTATCTGAAGGCATATGATCCATTTAATGATATCAAACAAATCACCAACTGAAAGCAGATGTTGATGTGAATCATGCAATTTTATTCTGAATTATCCTGTTTATTTCATAAATATAACTTACAGGAAGAATATTTAGCACCTTAGAAAACATCCATGCAACTATATATTGTATTTAACGATAAGACACCCAAAAACGCTTTAGGTTTTATAGTCACCTATAAGACAGAAATTTTAATTAACGATTTTCAGCATAGGATGCTCACTACAAATTATAAAATGGATAAATGAATTGTTCAACTTCTTGTGAAGTACTTCGAGACAGATATATCTGCTAAGCATGATATTTTTCTGTTTTAAAATGTTTACTCTTTTTATTATTTAGATATTTTTTTTAAAATATCTGCTTTTACATATAATTGTAACAATTTGAAATTTTGAAATTAGCTGATATTTGGCTCATAAAGAAAGAAGTCATGCATTACTTTCATCTAGTGTTTTTGGAGGTAGAATAGTTGTTCAAAAATGCAGTCAGAATTTAATTATTTCCAAAAATAAGAATGCTCTTAAAAATTAAATATTTGGTCCACCTAAACATATGCAAGGTAACTAGCATGTCAACTGAAGTCTTTCTGTGGTCAAAAGTGTTGAGTGAATTACCTTCAACTGAAGTACCTTGAATTTAAATTGCGCTATCTGTGAATAGTAGTGAGACCCAGCATCATATAACAATCTAAAAATTAAGATTTAGTTCTTCATTTTCAATTTTCCCTCAATGTATATCGTTTTCAATGTTGAGATGTACCCTGTTTCTGGAATAACCATATGAACAATATGTCATTATATATTTCCTTTTGCCCCTTTTAGTAACAAATGAATTGTTCCTGAAATTTCTTAAAACAGTCTTGAAGAAGCCTTTTAAATCACTATCAGAAAATCTAAAACTTTTATAGTGCAAAAATCTGATTGATAACTATACCAGTTATGAATAGTCATAGGTTGATACAAATATTGCTGTTCACTAGAGTGGCAAATTTGGAAAATCATTTCCATTCTCAATTATGTAAAACTTATTGTTACCTTGTGCATTTCTAGAACCTATGCTTATAACATTTTCCATGTTTCAGAAAAATTAAGAGAGTGTTCTGTTAGAGTCTGTTTCTGTGTCACTCTGATATGCTGGAGGTCTGAGGCCTGAAACTGCTTGCAAATTTAGATAACTCATTTGAGTTTACTAAACTGTCTGAGCTTGAGATCAGGAAGAGGTGTCAACTTACTAATTCTGAGACTGCTGGAGCCAACTGTGGAAAGAAATTTGATAGTATTTTCGATGTCAAATATAAAGTTGGCGAACTTATTAAGATTATATGTAAATGTGGTTAAAAGATGTTAAATCATATACCTGCTTTTATAAGATGCAAATTTGTAAAAGGTGATAGGTCAATCCATGAAATTGGATTATGTTGACGTGTTAACTGGTCTAGTTTTCTTTTTTCATTTTACTTTGTACATATTTGGTAACATTCGTTGTGTTTTTATAAATTGTGGATATTAGTATTATTTTTATAGTCTGTATTTTAGTACAGGTTCATTCAGAAAAGAGCTTGTTAATGTTTCAATTTTCATTTATTTTTAAACATATTTTAATGTTTTTCTTCAATTTGTGATTATTTCATTCAGACATGTTGGAGTATCTTCAGGTTTTGAAAAAGGTGTGTGATTTTGTAGAAAAATGAGGATGTTAACACAATTCTGAAAGAACTGTAGAAAAAGTCGACAGTAGTTCAGAAGCCCAATGATAAATCTGCTTCTATCTGATTCATAATATATTGAAATCTAGAAGCCTGCAGCTTTACTACTCAAATAACCTATCAAAATTTGCTCCCCATAATGTGGTCCATCAAGATGTTTACCTTTGATTTCTAACACCTACATATCTTAATAGCACACTACAAAGTAGGTTTCAATCATACATTTCATTTTTTAAATAAATTTTAGTTTGCAAATGCAACATTTTTCAGCAGTTTGTAAAGTTTCTGTCGATATAAACTGGTATATCTTCCCAGTCTTCACATGTCTTTGACACTGTAATTTACACAACAATTTAATTAACTTTTAATAGTTATGATACTGGTTTCTTCAAGCAATGCAAGAAAAATAAGGGTTCTTATCTTCTATACTAATAATGCAACTGTAAAACTGTCGAGTATGTCGGTCTGTTTGTTTGAACACGCTAATCACCAAAACTACTAAACATATTTTCATAGGCTTTTCACATGTAACTTGAGCAAAGTTTGGAGTAACGTATAAGCCTTATTTCATCAAAATCTTATTTCAGAAAAAAAAAAGATATCGGAATACAATGCGACTCAGGTAAACATATTCACTCTTTGAAGAAGCTGTTTACTCTCGCATGTTTGAACTGTATCAATTTGTGAAAACGCTCTTATTGATTGATATGTGCAGGGTAATAGGATATAAAGTCATGAATACAACACTTACACAATCCTCAGTGTGTTTACTTCATATTTCCATGGTAATACTATTAAATGGGAAAGTAACTCTGTCTGTTATTGTTTTATAGGTAAACTTGTAAACCTGTTTTGATAAAATTTGGTATGGTGATATCTTGTACCATCTACTACATCTACATCTACATTTATACTCCGCAAGCCACCCAACGGTGTGTGGCGGAGGGCACTTTACATGCCACTGTCATTACCTCCCTTTCCTGTTCCAGTCGCGTATGGTTCGCGGGAAGAACGACTGTCTGAAAGCCTCTGTGCGCGCTCTAATCTCTCTAATTTTACATTCGTGATCTCCTCGGGAGGTATAAGTAGGGGGAAGCAATATATTCGATACCTCATCCAGAAACGCACCCTCTCGAAACCTGGCGAGCAAGCTACACCGCGAAGCAGAGCGCCTCTCTTGCAGAGTCCACCACTTGAGTTTGTTAAACATCTCCGTAACGCTATCACGGTTACCAAATAACCCTGTGACGAAACGCGCAGCTCTTCTTTGAATCTTCTCTATCTCCTCCGTCAACCCGATCTGGTACGGATCCCACACTGATGAGCAATACTCAAGTATAGGTCGAACGAGTGTTTTGTAAGCCACCTCCTTTGTTGATGGACTACATTTTCTAAGGACTCTCCCAATGAATCTCAACCTGATACCCGCCCCACCAACAATTAATTTTATATGATCATTCCACTTCAAATCGTTCCGCACGCATACTCCCAGATATTTTACAGAAGTAACTGCTACCAGTGTTTGTTCCGCTATCATATAATCATACAATAAAGGATCCTTCTTTCTATGTATTCGCAATACATTACATTTGTCTATATTAAGGGTCAGTTGCCACTCCCTGCACCAAGTGCCTATCCGCTGCAGATCTTCCTGCATTTCGCTACAATTTTCTAATGCTGCAACTTCTCTGTATACTACAGCATCATCCGCGAAAAGCCGCATGGAACTTCCGACACTATCTACTAGGTCATTTATATATATTGTGAAAAGCAATGGTCCCATAACACTCCCCTGTGGCACACCAGAGGTTACTTTAACGTCTGTAGACGTCTCTCCGTTGATAACAACATGCTGCGTTCTGTTTGCTAAAAACTCTTCAATCCAGCCACACAGCTGGTCTGATATTCCGTAGGCTCTTACTTTGTTTATCAGGCGACAGTGCGGAACTGTATCGAACGCCTTCCGGAAGTCAAGAAAAATAGCATCTACCTGGGAGCCTGTATCTAATATTTTCTGGGTCTCATGAACAAATAAAGCGAGTTGGGTCTCACACGATCGCTGTTTCCGGAATCCATGTTGATTCCTACATAGTAGATTCTGAGTTTTCAAAAACGACATGATACGCGAGCAAAAAACATGCTCTAAAATTCTACAACAGATCGACGTCAGAGATATAGGTCTATAGTTTTGCGCATCTGCTCGACGACCCTTCTTGAAGACTGGGACTACCTGTGCTCTTTTCCAATCATTTGGAACCTTCCGTTCCTCTAGAGACTTGCGGTACACGGCTGTTAGAAGGGGGGCAAGTTCTTTCGCGTACTCTGTGTAGAATCGAATTGGTATCCCGTCAGGTCCAGTGGACTTTCCTCTGTTGAGTGATTCCAGTTGCTTTTCTATTCCTTGGACACTTATTTCGATGTCAGCCATTTTTTCGTTTGTGCGAGGATTTAGAGAAGGAACTGCAGTGCGGTCTTCCTCTGTGAAACAGCTTTGGAAAAAGGTGTTTAGTATTTCAGCTTTACGCTTGTCATCCTCTGTTTCAATGCCATCATCATCCCGGAGTGTCTGGATATGCTGTTTCGAGCCACTTACTGATTTAACGTAAGACCAGAACTTCCTAGGATTTTCTGTCAAGTCGGTACATAGAATTTTACTTTCGAATTCACCGAACGCTTCACGCATAGCCCTCCTTACGCTAACTTTGACATCGTTTAGCTTCTGTTTGTCTGAGAGGTTTTGGCTGCGTTTAAACTTGGAGTGAAGCTCTCTTTGCTTTCGCAGTAGTTTCCTAACTTTGTTGTTGTACCACGGTGGGTTTTTCCCGTCCCTCACAGTTTTACTCGGCACGTACCTGTCTAAAACGCATTTTACGATTGCCTTGAACTTTTTCCATAAACACTCAACATTGTCAGTGTCGGAACAGAAATTTTCGTTTTGATCTGTTAGGTAGTCTGAAATCTGCCTTCTATTACTCTTGCTAAACAGATAAACCTTCCGCCCTTTTTTTATATTCCTATTAACTTCCAAATTCAGGGATGCTGCAACGGCCTTATGATCACTGATTCCCTGTTCTGCACTTACAGAGTCGAAAAGTTCGGGTCTGTTTGTTACCAGTAGGTCCAAGATGTTATCTCCATGAGTCGGTTCTCTGTTTAATTGCTCGAGGTAATTTTCGGATAGTGCACTCAGTATAATGTCACTCGATGCTCTGTCCCTACCACCCGTCCTAAACATCTGAGTGTCCCAGTCTATATCTGGTAAATTGAAATCTCCACCTAAGACTATAACATGCTGAGAAAATTTATGTGAAATGTATTCCAAATTTTCTCTCAGTTGTTCTGCCACTAATGCTGCTGAGTCGGGGGGTCGGTAAAAGGAGCCAATTATTAACCTAGCTCGGTTGTTGAGTGTAACCTCCACCCACAATAATTCACAGGAACTATCCACTTCTACTTCACTACAGGATAAACTACTACTAACAGCGACGAACACTCCACCACCGGTTGCATGCAATCTATCCTTTCTAAACACCGTCTGTACCTTTGTAAAAATTTCGGCAGAATTTATCTCTGGCTTCAGCCAGCTTTCTGTACCTATAACGGTTTCAGCTTCAGTGCTTTCTATCAGCGCTTGAAGTTCCGGTACTTTACCAACGCAGCTTCGACAGTTTACAACTACAATACCGATTGCTGCTTGGTCCCCGCATGTTCTGACTTTGCCCCACACCCGTTGAGGCTGTTGCCCTTTCTGTACTTGCCCGAGGCCATCTAACCTAAAAAACCGCCCAGCCCACGCCACACAACCCCTGCTACCCGTGTAGCCGCTTGTTGCGTGTAGTGGAGGGCATAGACAACTTTAGAACAATCAATACCTAATAGTGTGAAATAAGAAATGGAACATCTGTCTTTTGCATCAGTGAACAGAAACTATATTATTAAGTTATTAAATCTGTTGCATATGTCTATGTTGCTTGGTGTATAGTTACTACAATAGCACGATTCATAGATGTTCCTCTGCTCAGCAGCAACACTGTGCATGCTGCTGAGTTGGGCACTGGGGCAGTTGTTTGGGAGGAAGGTTGACACTGCTTACTTACCCACCCTCACTCATCATAATGTAGCTACTGACATGCGAGTGGAGTCACAGGTGTAATATACCTCTTGGCTCCTAGGACAGTTATTATCAAGATATCTCAGTTTCAAAAAAAATCTTAGTATTGTGGTTGTATATTCTGTTCCTTCAACAAGTTCTGAGGCCTCAATGAATGGTCTTGTTTTATTTTCAGCATTAGTACTTCTTTTAAGCTTATGTACACTGAGATGACAAAAGTCATATGATAGCGATATGCATATAAACAGATCATGGTATATCACATACAGAAGGTATAAAAGAGCAGTGCTTTGGTAGAGCTGTGATTCATGTGAAAATGTTTCTGAAGTGACTGTGGCCACAAGACGGGAATTAACAGACTTTGAATGTGGAATGTTAGTTGGAGCTAGATGTGTGTTAAATTTCCACTCTGGAAATCATTATGTAATTCAATATTCCGAGATTCAAAGTATCTAGAATGGAACGAGAATAGCACATTTCAGGCATAACTTCTTGCTTCAGTGGTTGATGGCCTTCACTTAACGACCGAGAGCAGTGGCGTTTGTATAGAGTTGTCACTGCGAACATACACGCAATATTGCGTCGAATTAGCACAGAAATGAATGTGGGACTTATGGTGAACGTACCCATTAGGGCAGTGTGGCGAAATGTGGCGTTAAAGGGCTGTGGCAGGAGACCAGCAAAGCGAGTGCCTTTGCTAATAGCATGACATCGACTGCAGCGCCTCTTCTAGGCATGTGACCATATCGGTTGGGCCCTAGACGACGGGAAAAGTGTGGCCTAGTCAGATGAGTCCCGATCTCAGATGCTAAAAGCAGATGGCAGGTTTCGAGTGTGTGCAGACCCCACGAAGCGTTCGGCCCAAACAGTCAAAATGGCACTGTGCGAGCTGATGGTTGCTCTGTAATAGCGTCAACTGTGTTTACAAGGAATGGACTGGGTCCTCTGAATGTTTTCCTACTTGGAGACCATTGGCAGCCACTCGTGGACGTCATGTTCCCAAACAACGATGGCATTTTTTATCGATGGCAATGTGCCTTGTCACCAGGCCACAATTGTTCGCAGTTGCTTTAAAGAACATGCTGAACAATTCGATTGGTTGGTTTGGCCACCCAGATTGCTCAACATGAATCCCATTGAACACTTATGCAACATAACTGGGAGGACAGTTTGTGCAGAAAATCCTGCACAACAACACTTTCTCATGTATGGACGGCTATTGAGGCAGAATGGCTCAATATTTCTGTAGGATATAAGGTAATGGGCGAGTTGTGGCGCCCTGGCAATATTATATGTTAGGAGTTGGGGCGGCCACACAAGGTGCTCAGCGGGCGCAGGCCGCTCGGCAGACCGAACATTTGGTGCTAGACGTTGGCCATGCAAGAGGGGTCCAGTGACCACGTGGTTGGGAATTCCATGTTGACACTGTGACGAGGACAGTGCTTTGTGTCGATGAAGGAGATTTCTATGCCAGGAGTGCCAAAGATGGCGGACTTTGTGAAACCTTAATGGCAGACATTTCACAGTTCATGTAGAAATTAATAGTAGCCAGAGGAATCACAATATCTCAAAAAGAAACATGTACATTACCATTATTTGCACGATGATTCTGATGGTGTAATCAGATTTTCAATATCTTTAGTAGTTTAAAGTTTAGTATCTGACTGTAACTTAGACAAGTAACACCCAGCAACGAATTTCCATAATGTAAACGGTTCATCTGATTTCGTCGATCGATGTGTCTTTAGAAAGCTATTAGTGTAAACCTAAACTTTTAATGTTTCAACTCTGAGTCGGAGAGTGCGTAGTTGAGGGCCACAACACCATCACATCTTTCATTCCATTTGTTTGAAAGCCTGCAAGGGGACTTCCAATGACCTGAGTCCATACCATGTCAAGCTGTACTATGCAGTCTGACACAAAATTAAGATGTATCCCATGATTTTTGTCACATCAGTGCCTGCACTGTCTAAGTGGCACAACAAGATCATAGTTATAATGTGAAATTTACTGAAAATAGAAATAACTATGAAAAGAATTTTTTGCTACAGGACAAGGGAAACAGTGAACAGTGAATGGTTGAAGATGGCAGTTACTGTACTTTTTGAGAAGCCTTTATGTTAATGTATGAACGCAACTAGTGCAGTGCACATTAACTGGAAACGTTTATTTATAACAATCAAATGTTTTGTAATTATCATAAATTAGTTGCAACTTTTTAAAAGACAACTTTGTCACATTCAATTGTTAAATTTATTTATCATTAATATTCACTATTGGAAACAGCTTTTGGCCATTTCAGAGATGAACACACCAAAACTGCAAAAACCAGAGTGTACATAGAGAACTGTAACATTTTACTTACATAGTGACTTTCAAATGACTGTTACATGACAAAATGATACATTACTCACATTTAGTGCCTTCCTGCACGTCAATACTTAAAATATCACACAAGTACACATGTCATGTGATGCCGTCTGATATGTTAAATTTCAACATGTGCGAAACCACAAAATGTGAGTGATACCTAGTTTTATAATGCAACTGTCATTTATTTGGATCTATGCAAGTGAGTGATACAACTCTGTATGTGCACTCTGTTTTTACAGCTTCACTATGTTCCATTTGATAAGGTCTGAAAGCTGACATTTCAATTGTGGGTATCAAAAATAAATGGTTTCATTAAACAGACTTGACATGAAGTATTAAATTTGTCAAATAATGACCTGAAAATCTGTTGCAGTTAAAAAACAGGGATTCTGTGTGGAACAATGCAGTGTTTGTCGTTGAATCAGTAGCAATTGTTCATTCTGCAGACAATTTGCTCTCTTAAAACCTTATCATACACTGTCATCTGAATTGGAATGCCACCAGTTCTTGGGTTGTCTTTGAAGATAGATTTGGAAAACTAAATTCCCTGCTTTAGCTTGGAACTCATGAGAGAACAAACAGCCACTGCCAGCCACACATAACTACAGTTTGTTAGTAAAATTTCCTTCCATTGCCAGCAGACGGGTTCTCTTTTTTGCTGTTCAGTTGATGCATAACAGGTTTATAGTTTCGTTCTGCCTGTGCTGGACTTCCAATAGTTGTGCTACTGAAGCCATCTCTTCTTACTTAGAGACTTTTGGATGGAGATAGGGGGTGGTAATGATATTTGGCTCGGAGTTACACCATGATCTCCCTTAATAAGAGCTCATGATGTTTGGAAAATTTGTAGATTGTGGTTTCATTGAAAATAATCTACATCAAAAAGACCAAAAAAAAAAGATACAAGAGACGGTTTGTGTCTCCCAGAGAGGTTTTTCAGGTAAACTAGTTGAAGTATAAGGAAATGTAATGCGTCTAGGAAAATGTGACAGCTGAGAGAAGCACATATGAAAACCTCTTTAGCACATTCGAACTACATGTGTCCGATAGTTTTGATGTGATGCCCTTGAGGAAGAAGAACGTTGTGCAGATGTAGAAGAATCAAAAGTGTAGCAGTCTAATGAAACCATTCAGAGCAGATAACAGCAAAATGAATAGCCCTCTTGGGAGGTTGCAGTCTCGTTTGTGGGGCAGTTTAGCAGCTGCAGAAACAATTGTATTCAAGGTGCCAAGTCACAAGTTTTGTAAAGCTTGTCTTAGCTAGGTTGCAGAAAAGCTAGAGCAAATAAGCAAAGAATCCTATGTGCTGATAGATGTGGGACCTGGAAACAGCCTAGTTAAAAAATAAATTACTGTGTGAAATGTAACCCAGACAAAACAGAAGCAGCTACTCCACAAAAATGTGAGTTTCACTTATGTCCAGCAGCATCATGACCAGCTCTAACAAGGGGAAGACTTCAGAGATGGCCAACGGATTTGGCTCATATTTGGCAGGTCACTCATGTACAGTCTGAAATTAAGAACTGTAACACAGGTTCCTTTGAAGTGTGATGTGGCAGAGGGAGGAAATTACTTGATCTGACATCTGTAGAAGGTGTGGTCACGGCATTGCAGGAGGGATTCAGCAGTGGTGTGTAAACATGCTCAGCACAGAAAATTGCTCAAATATTGATTATGCCTGTGACCACAGAGTATAAAATGCTAAAAAATATCCTGCATTAGTACCCATACAAAATCACCCATGTTTGGGAGTTGCTTTGTGCTGAACTGCCAGCAAGACAAACATATGATCGCCCTGGAATTTCTTGATCATATGTAAGTGTACAATAAATGGCCATGGAACATTTTGTCAACAGGCAAAGCACATTTCCATCTCAAAGGATGTGTCAATAAGCAGAACTGCAGAATATAGGCACCAGAAAATCTGCACACACATGAACTGGTACCACATCATTTTGCAAAAATGACTGTGTGGTGTGGGTTGGCAGCATCATTTATCATAAAGCCAGAGTTTTTCGAGGGAATGAATTGTGCAGGTCCTTTTACAAGTACTTCACAGGTAAATGCTATGAGAGTCTTTTGCACAACAATGTCATTCCAGCCCTTCAACTGCATGCATGTGTAGGTAGGATCACTTCTATGCCAGATGGCTCTCCTCTGCACATTGCACAGCCGGTGAAGCGACTGCTGCAGAGGCATTTATTTCGAAAATGCTAGAATTATCAGCCGATATTTCCCTACAACTGGCCATCCAGATTACCTGATCTTAATCCATGTGACTTCTGGCTGAGGGGTTATCTGAAACATGTTGTATTCAGTGCTCGAATTCTGAATACAGTTGAATTGCAGGCACGTACTGCAAAATGCATTCTGAGCATGATACCCAGGACACTCTGATCTGTTGTGGGACATGCTATTTCCCTATTCAAAACTCTTGGCAGAAGACTGTGGACAGCATATTGAACAAGTCTTATGGCAGTCTCGTGATAGTTAAAACAGATGTCATTTTGGTTTATATGCGGTTTTTGTCCACAGGATAGTTAAAAACCTGGGTAATTTTGCTTTTTAATCGGCTTTTGGCCTCAGGATACTTAAAAAACTATTTTCACATCTGATGTGTTAAGGCCCTGCTGTGGTGGATGGGTTTATGTCACAGTGCCACAACTGTTGACTGTCAAATTTGTGCAGTGATGCACATTGAACAGTACAGATGTGAAATGTGCAACTCAAAACATATAACTGTTGTATTGCGATTCATCTGTTGTTTGTAATCGACCCCACTTACATTTAAACGCTTAAAAAGCTATCAATTGGTAAAATGTTCGTCTATCTTTTTTGTTCCATAATGTATCAGCTTGCATTAATGACATACTGTTCAAATTTGCAGTCATTCAGAGCAATGGTTCACTTTCTACAGAGTTTTGAAATTAGAAGTTTCGTTATGAACACCTTGTATATTTACAGCAAATTTTTATTTATTGATGTGAGAATATATCGCTAATATTTGTAAATATGTCCACAGAACACTCTGAAGACAACATCAACGTTCAATAGGCATGCCTCCATTATCTCCTGCTCCTCAACCTTTGAAGAGGATTAGTCAATGGCGCTTTATGACTAGATTATTTCAGTTGGTCTGACACTTGCAGATTTGTAATTGTTGGTGTTAGTCAAACATTATTGATCTACATTATAAATATTATTTGTGGATACCTTTCAGTTTCATTTTCTGGTTTATTCATTTTGTTGACAACTTACTAAATTTTATAACATGAGAATACAATTTCAGATCATGACTACTACAAACGATTGTACTAATGATGTCATGTACACTTTCTATACATCATGTTAATTATCTGTAAAAATATAGAATGGAATATTATTAGCCATATAAGCTATGTTAAAATTTGTGTATTTTCTGTCACAGTTACTTCTTAGGATGTGACACATCTTTAGATTCACAGAAAGTGTTACAAATAAAAGTGGCTGTTTTACAATGTTACATCCCATTATTAAAAACAAATCTTCTGAAGTCCATAATGTTATGAGAATGTGGGAATAGACTTCATAGAGGCCCCATCTGAACAGAAAGGGAGAAGATCAGTTAACAGATCTAGTAGCATGGTGCATGCAGGGGGCCTCCATCCCAAAAAAGCAGAGCCCTGTCTTTTGGGATCAGATGACACTTTTTAGGCTAAATGCAGACAGGCAGTGTAATTCCAATTAACTATTTAGCAATAAAGGACAAAGATACATATTTCAAAGTGACTGAAAATAAAGTGACTTGTTACTTTACTCAGAAGATGTCTAAAATTGGAACTAAATTATTATAATTCGTCTGTCTGAGAGCCACATTGTCACAGGGATAGAATATTGCCATAACTCTCCCCCACCTCCCCACCTACCCTCACTCCTTCCCTCTCTCTGTCCTTCCACATCTTTCTCTCCCTCTCCCTCCCTCTCTCTCCCCCTCCCTCCCTCCCCCTCTCTCTTTCTTTCTCTCTCTCTCTCTCTCTCTCTCTCTCTCTCTCTCTCTCTCTCTCTCTCTCTCTCTCTCTCTCTCTCCGTGTGAGTGTGTTTGTGTGTTATGTCTCCAATTTTTCAAGTTTTGTAAGTTTATATTCAGTTGTCAGTTCTTGCATTTCGATTAGGATACATTACATTGCAGTCATTAAGTCCAAATCATTAATAAACAACTCAAATAAATAAATTTATAACTTCCTTTACATAAACGAATGTATTCTGGTTAATAAACAATAGGCAGTATAAAGCAAGGAAATGTTATAGACTCTAAAACATATACTAAAGTAAGCAATAGTAAAGAATGTTTTAAAAGAGTTGTACTATATTCAACAGATTTCTCAAAAATGAAACATCAATTGGACAAAACTAGCTTAATGACAAAGCTGTTATATTATGCATAACGTGTTGTATAAAAGCTCAGTAGACAGTAAAAATTTGCCACACATATGGCAATCACTTTTCATCACATAAAACAGAGAGCAGATCCCCTACAAAGCTGTGAACAGCCCTTTCACCGGCAAACTAGAGGTACTACTCCAAAATGTAGTGTCCCATCTAAAGGTAAATGAGAAGGCCTTAGTTTCTCTTTATTTTTAACCACATTTTCATCTTATAGCTTGAGGCAAAGATACTGAAGGTCGAGTTATGATGACTGATTTAATTCACTAACACATCTTCTTCTGTCATCTTAAAAATTAAGATGATGCACTGTTTCAAGGCATAGAAATTTGGACACTAATATTTTGAATTACACACTGAAACAAATATAAGGCATTTGTTTCTCACCTTCCAGCAACAGAGTTTAAGAAAAATACAGAGATGGTCTGTAGAACAGGACTCAAATTCATTAATTTATTTTACACAAACAAACAAAAAAACGACAGTTCAGCTCTAGGTTCAAATGGCTCTGAGCACTATAGGACTTAACATCTATGGTCATCAGTCCAGCTGTAGGTGACTTGACTTCTACATATGTAGGTGCCACCACATGTGCATGTAATTCTGTTAAAAAAAAACATGAAATCACTGATTATTAAACAAAACTATTTTTGTATAGACACTTCTAATCAGAGCATGGTATAACTTCTTGCTGTGGAGACTCACTTCATCATGTAGCCTTGTTTTACAATACTCAATGAGTACAGCTTTCTTTCAGTTAATGAATGTGATTATCAAGGGGAGAACTTGTAACCTCCCAAGAGAAAATATGTATAATATATATATATTTAAAACATTCACATTTAGTGTTAACTCCCAACAGTTTATAATACTGTATCCCCACAATAATAATGTGACAAAAAAATGTGGCTCATATATAACCTTTCAATAATTAACTGACTGTTAATCTAAACTGGTAAATTTGGACGTCAGCAGTGCTGCATCAGGGCACTGAATAAATTGAAAATTCTTACCTCAATGAAGTCGCCGGATAACGCGTATATATCTGCTCCTATAATAAATTTTTCTGGTGCAGCACAGTGCAATGCTGGTCGCTAGATTTTTCATGTATAAAAAGAAACAACTGATTTTTCTTTATGATAATCGTGATGACCATGGATTGCAGAAGTTAGTAAATTCTTTAAATTCAGATGAATGATTGTCAAAAAGTTAACTTAAAAAAAAGATTATTATTAAATTATTTTTCTTAAAACATTTACATGGGACTTGATAAACAATAGTACAAATTTAGTTGTAACAAATTAGATATGCACATGGCTGTTTTTACCTTATACTACATTCCTCAGGCACAACCGGCCCAACCGCCCGATGACAAACTACCCCACTACTGCCCACACTGCTCCTACTGCAACTGACACTGCTTTCTGGTCTGCGATTCTATTATAGCTTACATTTCGCAGGCAGCACGTGAGCAATCCATCGAAATTACATCTGCTTGATTGTGCTAGCAATAAATTCCTTAGCCATGGACCTCTTACAAACTGTTTGGGCCTTGTTTATTCAACTGAAAGATCATCATTCCTTATGTCTATTGACCCATTTTGCACAAATAAACATGCTCATTCGATATAGCTGATAAGCCAATTCTTTTTTTTTTTTTTTTGTTCAAGATACCAGTACTAGAAATTTTAGGACATGGAGAAATTTGCCAAATGTGGAACTTCAGTCTTTAGATCAGTTTCCTAGCCAGATTCAAACTGTATAAAAACAGGATGATGTATGTAAACATAGTCATTAATTATCACAATGGCACAGTAATTAGCATTAGTAGATGTAGCAGTCCGAATGTGTACCAAAAATTCCTTGGAAGCAGCTTCAGACTGTTGGATTGACAATCTACTCCTCTACGACTTATCACAGCATTAAAAAACACTTCCTCCTGTAAAAACGTCCTTCAAGGTGCAGATCTGCTTCTGACAGTATCATACACATCTAAAGATAAATGTAAACTGTTGAGTGTATCTAGAAAATCTGTTCTTGTTGAGTGAACCAGATAAGTTCCTTCAGGAGATTCTGCTAATGTAAACTGGCAATCTTTTACTTTCTTTCAATACCTGCATAATTAACTGGCAAAAGTCATAAAATATGAACGCTTATGTTGTTTAAGAACCAGACCTTATGGTTATAAATAGATTTCACTTCTTATAAAATTTTAACAAAACATCATCAGAAAAGTAATGTTGCCTGCCAAACTGATATTTTGTGTTCCACTCTTGTGGAAACGTGTACTAAAAGACTCACAGTGCAACAAAAACAAGTGTTCAGCGAAGAATTGTATTTTTATTTTTTTTTCAACAGAACTGTCAATGCTTGATTTCAAATATAAATGAGAAAAACGTTATGTGTCAACTCCACTCCACACAGTGTGTAATAAGAGAGACTCTGCGTCCTATTCCGCGTCACGTGACTTTCATGTTGGTTTCAGTGTAACGAAGTCACTAGCAGTCATGTTATCCATGGTTTATGTGTGTATACGGCACGAGAGGTACTGTGGCTGCGCTTTTTTCAGCGATATACTTAGGCTTTCTCGAAGGCAATGATAGATGTTTCTGTTGTCAAGGTATCGCTGAGACTGCAGATGAATTAAAGCAGAAGCTCTTTATACGTTCTGCTGGTTCATTCATTGTAAATCTGGAACCATTGCTGCCTTTTCTTTCTTTGAAAGTGGCTTTCTGCCAACTTCATACACGTTATTTACATATCACTATGTGGTACAAATAGCACTTAAGAAGCTCCCCTAACGCTAAACAAGTGTGCTGGTTATATGAAGTGTGTTCTAATTTGTCCAAAAAATTACAAGCATGCTGTACTTTCTGCCTTTGAAAGTGAGAACCTGTCAAATACATACTAATTATTTGTGTAGCGACAGTACTGCAGAAAGTACTTAAGGATGAAGTTCTCTGCTAAATAAAGATCCTGGTTGTGTGAAGAATGTTCTAATATACACGAAAAATTACAGTTCATTGCCAGGGAAGTAAACTTCTTATGGCAGGGAAGTAAACATCTTCCTTTGCTCTTGAACGTAACTGAAATATCTAGAAAAACACCAGAAGAATTGACTGAGCGGTTCTAGGCGCTACAGTCTGGAACCGCGCGACCGCTACGGTCGCAGGTTCGAATCCTGTCTCGGGCATGGATGTATGTGATGTCCTTAGGTTAGTTGGTTTAAGTAGTTCTAAGTTCTAGGGGACTGATGACTTCAGAAGTTAAGTCCCATAGTTCTCAAAGCCATTTGAACCAGCAGAATTATGCCTGCACCATTACTAGAATACATTTCGACTGCATATGTACTTAATTTGAAGACGTTCTTGTTTGGAAAAGCAGTCTCATAAATTAAAGAGCTTGTAAATTTTCTTTTATACGTTATAGACAGCTGACAGTGAAACTAAGTAGCCTTTTAGTTTTTTCTCACATGTATCAGTCCTGTTTACGTTTTTTTTTGTTTTGACGATGTGTGGTAGTTCGTTTTTACCAGATAATCAATATTTTTTGAATATTCACTCCCATTTCCTTGTTTCATGCTCAATTTGTAAATAATTGACAATGAAAAAAGTCACAAAAGCTGTCAGAAACATGAAGATGAATATTAAAATTTTTCGGGATGGCAGGATGCGGACTAATAATACCTCATGCACTTTTATTGAAGTTACCCACTACACTGCAGTGGTGACAAGTTTTGTATGACTGTGTTCTATCTCATACTTCTACTGAAACCTTTAAATGCTGGTAACTCATTATTTGACATCCAATATCAATAAAGTGTATCTTTTAGAGAGATCCTCAAAGTGCTAGTATTTTGAAACAGCATTTATTTACAGGACATAAGTTATAAGTTGGTTGTAATATAAAAAAACACAAAATACAAGCTTGACGAAATCCAATATGGGCTCATGCAGTTGCTTCAACTCCTCTCGTGACGTAGATACAAATAAAGGGACTATAATCTGTAACACTATGTTGGTAATGCAATTAAAAGGTAAAAATTAAAAAAAACTGTAATATCAAAATTAGAATCAGAAAACAAATAGTGTAATTATACATATCTGATAGTAAATATCAGTGTGGAGCCCATTAAACAGCTTCCTGGAGTTTTGTCATGGAAATATTTGTCATATTTGTTGATACAGAGTTAAGTTTTCTGTGGTTTCATGAAACACTTCAGACTAATCTTGAGTTAACTACTTCACTATGTTGGTGTAAATTTCTTTCCTTTTACAATTTAAGATGAGTTAGTGCTTGGTTATTGGCCCTTAACTTTGAGAATTCCACTCGCAGAAATTATTCACACTGCCACTGAGGCTGCTCTGGAGGACGATGAAGGCTTCACGAATGCTTCTGAGTAGTTGGTCTACAGATCTCTACCACGCAATAGCTATCAGCAGTTCGTGTTACGGGAGTAGACCACGATTTCCATATGAAACGCCCTTTATTATGCCTTTTTCGTGAAGTCAACATCCCATTCAAGTGACGATGCCTCTTGTTTTTGACGGGAAATAGAATTAAGAAACGTAAAGAGTAATGCGACAGCAATATTCCCTGCCAATATAGTTTCTTACTCTTGAAACTGCAACACAAACGTATGTACGTGGGAGGTTTTATGCTAGGGAGCAGTTGTTATTCAGTTTGATATAAAACTGCTTGTTATTCACTTTATATGTTTAATTTTTTTGTTGAAGACTTATATGATATTTGATTACCTTGAGATTTTGTTTGTGATCTATTCCTTCTTATAATTAGCTGTTTCACTATATGAAACCCCTTGTATATAACGGACGATGATAAGTGGAATGCGTAACAGAACTAATAGTTATTCTTTTTCGATCTAATAATAACTTTCATTACTTGGACAAGTATATCCTAAACGTAAATTATAACAGAGATGTTAACCACTTACTGCTGAAAAGTAATGTCTTTGGCGAAGCGGAGTGTTTCTGCTACCTGCGACCTAAAATCGATTTAGCTTGGGAGAAAGCTGAAACAATGAAATGTGTGTCAACGAGGAGGTTAGTGACAGCTGTGTGTTTTGATGGGTGTGTTAGTGTGTGGTTTATGTCCGTCGTCCGTCTCCAGTTTAGGACTGGAGGAAGGTAAGTTATATTAATAGAAAACATCCGGCTAGGATTTGCATTACATTTAAATAAGTAACATTTATATTTAGATGAACGGCGTAAATATAGCTCCCCCTTTCGTAACTTGCCTTTAAACCGTGCCCGACTTTCCGTGTTGGTATACAGTCTTCAGTAGTAATTGTGTACACGTTTTACAATGCCATGAAAATTTCGTGAAATGGATGAGGTCTGTTGACGGTTCACGTACACAGGCTGTTTACGTCGCTGTTCTTAGCGTTCGCCATCCACACAGTTGTTTATTTAGTGTTCAACTTGGTATAACTCTTTAAAAAAATGTTTGTTTACATGACCTCACAAATGTTTTTCAGATGAGGGAGCGTCTAGGTTCAGCTGATAGTGGGAGTAAGAAGCTGAGTCTTGCATATTTACATCAATGCAAAAGCAAAAGACAAATGGACAGGGCAAGAAATGGAGCCCGATATTTTCGAAATCCACCGCAGCCTCATATGTGTGTGCAAGATTTTATTCATGTATGTTAACTTCTCTTTGTAGTGTCTGCATCCGAATATGTTTTTGATAATGTGTGAGTATTCTAATTAACTTTTTGTTTTTCATTAGGGTTCTGATCGACCATGTTATATTAATGTTATGTCTTGGGTGAAAATTGTGATGCCACATAACACAGAAGATTCTATACCTTTATATGGAGGTATGCGAATTCTTCCTGGGTCTTCCAGCCAGAGAGCACAAAAGAAGCAACCTCTCATATTTGCAGTGATGGCAAATCCTGAGATTCTTAAAATAAGTGGAAAGTCTGCAAAGAATTTATCGGTATGTAATACTTTTCAGTGACCTTACTCATTGTGTGTGTGTGTGTGTGTGTGTGTGTGTGTGTGTGTGTGTGTGTGTGTGTTTGTTTGTTTGTTTGTTTGTTTTATTTCCCTTGCCAACAAGGCTAGCTGTCTTTGATGTTTGTTTGTGGTGGAAGTGAGATTTGTTGTTGTTGTGATTGTCCTCTTCTGATAAACTGCTGCATGCTGAGAGAACATTTCATAGGCTGATGTCCCAAAAATTCATATTGTAGTGTAAAAGTATTTGTATGGTTGCAAAGAACAGAAAGACAGGACGGAAGAGGAGTGTGGGTCATATCAAATATTTCCATCTGAATATGTCAACAAGGAGTCTGATGCATATTTTTGTCTTACATGGTCTTTAAAGTGCTATGCAGGTGTAGGATGAACAAGTTTGCTCAGTCAAGAGAATTGTTCAATTGTAGTAGTTGCCCATGACCAGTGAAGTAACGTTAATTTCCACTGTGACGTCACCTTTTGGTCAGTATTTTCACAATTTTGTTTTTAGTTGATGGAACCAGTTAATTTGAAATTAAAGTATCTGGTTGTGGTGATAAACTGATCTGTAGCTTATCCCATTTGAAAAAAATCTCCACTGGTATCACATTATATTCCCCATTTTTGTGATTAAATTTGTCCCATGTTTTCTACATCTCTAGTCTAAGCCGACTACTAGCATTAAGTATTCCTTGTTATTTGTTAGCTCTCTTTGCGTTTAATGTTGCCACAACAGACGAGGGGAAAAGACCAAAAGCATTTTAATCTCACAGAATGTTTTAAAAAAATCAAAGGAGGTAGTAGGACTCTGTTGCTAAATTTTGTGACCACACTTTATCAGCCATGGCCAAAATAGTCAAGCCGCAAAGACAAAATTTGAAGTGGAGTTATTCAGTTTCCATAAATTATAACCACTGGAATCTCCACTAATGCTAGAATGAAATTTTCACTCTGTAGTGGAGTGTGCTCTGGTATGAAACTACCTGGCAGATTAAAACTGTGTGCCGGACTGAGACTCGAACTCAGGAGCCCCAAATTGGAGTCTTGGTACTGCACACAGTTTTAATCTGCCAGGAAGTTTCAATTCTATAAGTATTTATTTAGGAGTTGACTGATACACATATTACATATTTCCCAAGTATATTCATCCATCCATTCATTCATTCATACATAGTGTTCTGTGAATCCCATGATGGATAGCCTTCTAGAATGTTTACACATGACAGAAGCTGCAATTGCTGAGTACCCCTGCACAGTATGTTAACAAGAAGTTATTACCATTGCTAATATACTCACACTGGTTAGTATGTGAATTACTCCTAAATTACACTAGCCTACATATCTGTAATAAGAGAAAAACAACTACCTTGAAATAAAGTCAGTGCTTTTTCTATGGTATTACTCAGCTGCTGTTTTATCTAATGCTTCAAGTAAAACATGCAGTTCACATAAATCACTGTCGGCTGTCTACATATACAGACAGTATCAAGACCTTTTCAAAACAAACATCAGAGTTGGAGGGTTGTTATATCCTAGAGTCCAAATATTCTGAAAAATTGTATGAGGAGCATCATGCTTCATTTTAGGAATATTTTTATTATTAATTTGTTGTGTTCAGTCACAGTATTTTATTTTCTTGTTTTAGCTCAAAATGTTTTGGAACCACAACTCCATTATCAAGGACTGCAAAGACATTTATGGGTGTTACTTCTTCTTCAGTTTCATTTGAGTATAAAATGCTCTTTGTCTGTATTGTTGAAAACTTCATTCACACTAGGTGTTCAAATGTATATGGATTTCTACATGTTACCTTGTTTGACATGGAAGTGCTGCACTGATGCAGGACAAAACGCTTTGTGTCCAAATGAAACAGATGTAACACTTGGAAAAATGAAATTGTAGTCCTAGAAAATTATGTTGTAGCTCCAAAAGTGTTGAACTAAAACAAGGAAATAAAATATTGTGACTGAATGTGGTGTATCAGTAACAAAAATGTCCATGACCTATTACTTCCAGTAATGGGCTGGCCCAAACAAAATATCTGTTATACTAATCCTTTGTTTTTCAGTATCTCATAAACTCCATCCACAGACCCATCAGTGCCGACCACCCACCATGCAGTCCTTGCTGAGAGGTCATTGGGTGCACTATTGAGGGACATGGTGTTAGCATGCTGCTCTCTTGGCCATTGTTCATTTTTGTGACCTGGAGTCACTGCTGCTCACTCAAGTAGCTTTTCAGTTGGCCTAACGAGGCTGAGTACACCTCTTTCCAGTCCTCCCACAACAAAAAAATGTCTGGCAGTTACAAGGCATGTAATCCGGACTCTTCACAGTGCCATCATTTGCACTGACCACTTAGCTATAAGGGTGGACTTTTCAATACATAGGTGATATTGATGTCTAACAGCAATCTGTTGTATACTTAAGCACTGGAGTATAAAACTCCATTATTAACCATAGATAGGTATACATAGTCCATATGGATATTAGTTGTACTTCTAGTGTTATGGTTGTGAATTACTGATATCATCCTGTATCACTTTTGTCATTAACCACAAATACCATTAGGGGGTGTATGTATTGGTATGCATGCGTAAAAGATCCCTATGTTCCTGAAAAGGCCCCTAAAGGATGTTGAATTACCAACTTTACATGATACTTTCATCAAACACTTGTCTGCAATAAGTACTTTTTGACCCTAGCTGCATTACCCCAGAAGATTATGCCATAGGACAGTATTGAGTGATAGTGTGCAAATGTTCTAGCAAATTTGACTGCAGGTCAATACAGTGAGAGATGTTCCTAGGTGCAAAGAAGCTAGAACTTAGCTTTTTGGTTAATTTGACCACATGCTGTTACCGCCTCAGTTATTATCAATCTGGATGCCTAGTAACTTCGCACAAGCAGTCTCATTCAATATATGGGCATTGATCTCTACTTCTGGTACCTGTAAGGGTAAGCCATTGTTACTTGTTGAGAATTGCAAAATATGAGTGTTTATTATACTAAGGGTTATGCTATTAGCTGTGAACCAGTTGTAACCCTGTTATATTATTCACCTGCATGTGTTTGGTCCTTTATTGACATATACCCTACTTGTTTCATCAGCAAATGTCACATTTCATAAAGAATCCTCCTAGGTCTCAGATAAATCATTTACATAGGTCAAGAGAGGAGCAGGCCAAGCATAGAACCTTGCAGGATACCACATTTAATTTGTCACCCCCTTTGAATTTAGTCTTACTCCTGTCACAGGAGAGTGCCTTTAATGTCATAAGTGTTTCACTTTGGTAGTAGAACTTCATGGCTATGCAGTCAAAGACCTTTGGAAGATTACAGAAAATGCCAACAGGGTGATTTTACTCTTTTAGCTACTCCAGAATATTTGAGTTCATGGGATTAAATGTAGCTTTCTTGAAAGGGAAGCCTATACAGAAGCCAACTGCTCTGAAAAATGTTATTGTCAGAAAGATGGTTCAGTATTCTGTAGTAAGGCATCCCTATAATTTTTGACAATGCGGGAAGAAAGAAGATGGGTATATAATTAGATATCAGTTGCATATCTGTACTTTTATAAACAAGTGTTACTACTGTGTGCTTCAGTTGTTCAAAAAATATACATCGGCTTATTTACTGATTACAAAATTAATTCAAGGGGCGCTAACAAATTTGGACAACATTTTTAGTATTTTTGTGAAATACTAGCCAGGAGAATTACTGCTTTTGGTGATTTTTAACACTTTTATGGTCTGTTTAACATATGATTTGGTAGAGTTAATGTCTGGTGGTGGATCATGCTGTGGCTGTCTAAGTGGATCTTCCTGTTGTGGACTATTTTTGTCCTTCACTTTCAGCTACTGTTACAAAGAATTCCTTGAATTTGCTGGCCTATGATTTGAATCTGTTTTGGAGCTACTGTCATCAGAGTTGGATATCATTTGCTTTACCGAGCTTATTTGTTTCATGCCAGTAATGGTCCAATTTAGTCTTGCCCTTTTTTTTGTGTATTGCCTTCTTTAACAGTATAATGGTGTGTGCGTTTTAATTGGACGGTGAAAAATTTTGCCATAGTGCTTCCAATTCACGTAAAAATCTTGATTAGCCTAGAGCTGGTGTTCTGCATTGAATAAAGCTGTCTCTTCTGAGAGCAAGATACTTTGATCTTGGAAGTTTGCTGCTCCTCTTCTGTAATTGTCTGTGACCCACTATACAGGAAAACTGAATTCATAGTACTGTAAGAATATTTTCAGGAAAGAAATTTAATTTGTTATGTACTTTGTGTCCTTGGTAACATCTTGCCATTTTGTGCCCTGTAAATCCCCTCTGAAAAGTGTAGCTCAGTCAGCATTTTTCAAATCTGTGAAAATTTACTTTTCAGTTGATGTGGTGCACTATAGCTGCCATTTGACTGTGACTGTCAGATAAACTATGTATTATATGTTTCATAACAGACAACTGTATTGAAAAACAAATGATCAAATCTTGTTGGATTATGTTTATCAATTCTCATTTGGAATGTGATTGTTGGTATTAAACCAAATACGCTGCCATTGATCAGTACTGTCTCAGATGAAATAATGATTCAAATCTCTGCATAGAGTCGGTTCCCAGTTACTTCTATTGAGTCTTGCTGTCTCCAGTTGCTTAATGCAGTTAAAAACATTTTATTTTGAGTCTCTGTCTTGCAACAGAAGAAAAATTTTCTGGAGAAAACTGTAAAATTATGAAATGTAATTGCTGGCCATTACCCCTAGAAACACCAATCACGGGCAAAAATTGCCCACACATTTTTATTTTTTAAAAATGTCATGGCAAATATCCTATGTTTTTGGGCCTTTTTCTATTTGTCTGTTACCTTATAATACACTGTGCTGTACGTTGCTATGGTTAAATTTTTATAATTGCATTTACAAAATAGGAATTTTACGCCCAAGGGCACATTTTGCCCGGGGTTGGTACTCCGCGAGACCATAATTCTTATTATCTTCCCTACAACCACCAAGCATGGGCAAAATTTGCCCTTACGTTTTTCTTTCTTTTATTCAGTTGACAAACTCGAACATGAGTTTTACAGTGGTTTGTTGAGCATCTAATTGTTGAGTTTCACTTTCATTGTCGGTTTTAGACTTGTCATTATTACTATTAGCAGTTTGTCACAGTAGAGCGACACCTTTATTGTAAAGTGGATGTTGTAAGATGAGTTATAGAGCCTTGAACGACGCAGGAACTGTTACTCAACGACGAATTATCAGATTTAAGTGATTTTGAGTCACATCATACAGAAGTGGAGGACAATTAAGAAGAAACAAACCACGCAAGTAACGCTCCAAATAAATATGTTACAAGTTCTGGCAAAGTGTATCTTGCAGAAGCTCCGAGGCATAGTAAAAGGGATTTTAGTAACATAGTCTGTGAACATCAAGGAATAACCAGTCCTGGGAAAGTTACAAGCATATGTGAATCGTTTAAAAAAATTTTCACTCCTGAATTAGTTCAGAAAATACTTGACCATACAAATGAAGTAGCTGAAAGAGAAAACGTATCTCCCATTAGCGATTCTGAAATATATGCATTGATGGGAATTTTAATTCTAATGGGAGTTTACCAGGACACCAATATTTCTTTATTTGATTTATGGTCAAATTTATTGGGAATAGCGATTTATAGAGGAGCTATGGATAAGACCACAGCATATCAGCTATTGAAAATTCTTCGCTTTGATGATAAAGACACCAGATCAGAAAGATGTGTACATGACAAATTTGCGCCGCTACATGAAGTATTTGAAGTATTGAATGGAATATTCCCACGTACTTCAGAAGTGGACCTGACAATACAATTGATGAAATGTTGTGTCTTTTCAGAGGTCGTTGTCCTTTGAAAGTTTTCCTCAAAGAGAAACCTGGAAAATATGGAATATTAGTCAGAATGCTTTGTAGTGCAACTGAACGATACGTAATATAAATGGAAGTGTATGCTGGAAAAGACAGTAGACCTGCCAGTGAACGAGGTCCTCTTGAGATTGTGAAGAAACTGGTGGAGCCAATAAAGAATACAGGCTACAATGTCACAACTGACCGCTTCTACACTTCTGTGAAGTTGGTGGACATTCTCTATCAAGACTATAAACTTACATTGGATGGGACACTCAAATCAAACAGAAAACATGTACTGCGGGAACTTAAGACGAAAGCAGGCAGAGAGCTGTATTCCTCCAAATTCACATTCACAGACCCATCTCCTAAGAAGCCGCCAGAAACAGTTGTCTCTTACAAAGGAAAAACCAAAGACAAATCTGTTGATGTTGTCTACACAACATCATAATGCAGGAGTAGAAGTTGATATACCAAAAAAGAAAACACACATAAACCTGTACTACAATTCCACTAAGGAAGGAGTGGATGCCGTAGATCAAATGGTTAGGACATACTCTACAAAAAGGGGTATAAGAAGATGGCCACTGACAATGTTCTACAGCGTACTTGATACAGCTGCAGTTCACTCATACACACTGTTCAAGATGAATGCGCCTAAATGGAATTAAGGGAAACCAAACGCCAGAGAACTGTATGTCCATGAATTAAGCCACGAACTTTTGAAACCATACGTAGAAGAGCGAGCCATGGATTTGAAAGGACTCCAGTTGCCTATTATTTGCGTGATGGGAGAGATCTTAGGAAAGAAACTAGAGGTAAACAAAATTACTGCAAATGAAAAACCTACTAGGAAAGCAAGGTGCTACTTATGCTTGAAGAATGCAAGTAACCAGAGAGCAAAAGACAACATTACAAGAACCAAGTTAACATGTGGAAACTGTGGGCGCCATCTGTGTAAGACTCATTCAGAATCAACCATTTTGTGAGCAGGAGGTAAATGTCATCTGTAAGTGAAAATATTCTCTCCAAGTGAAAAGTGTTTTCCGAGAGTTTTCAATGTACAATAACATGTATTTTAGCAAGTGTTTTTATTTCTGTTTTTGAAACTTTTTCTAATTGACAAAGCTGTATTATTCAGTTAATAGATCAAAGAGTGCATAGAAACTTTAAGCAAACTTGCATTGACCAAGATTTGACCATTATTTGTTGTTATATTCACTCTATGAGTGTTAAAAAATTAGGCTTTCAATTATGTTGATGAGATGTATGACGAGATAAAAGAAATTATTCAGATAGTGAAGGAAGGTGAACATTTAATAGTCATGGGTGACTGGAATTTGACGTAGGAAAAGCAAGAGAAGGAAGCGTAGTAGGTGAATATGGATTGGGGATAAGAAATGAAAGAGGAAGCCGCCTGGTAGAATTTTGCACAGAGCATAACTTAATCATAGCTAACACTTGGTTCAAGAATTATGAAAGAAGGTTGTATACATGTAAGAACCCTGGAGATACTAGAAGGTTTCAGATAGATTATATAATGGTAAGACAGAGATTTAGGAACCAGGTTTTAAATTGTAAGACATTTCCAGGGGCAGATGTGGACTCTGACCACAATCAATTGGTTATGAACTGTAGATTAAAACTGAAGAAACTGCAAAAGGTGGGAATTTAAGGAGTTGGGACCTGGATAAACTGAAAGAACCAGAGGTTGTACAGAGTTTCAGGGAGAGCATAAGGGAACAATTGACGGGAATGGGGGAAAGAAATACAGAAGAAAAAGAAGAATGGGTAGCTTTGAGGGATGAAATAGTGAAGGCAGCAGAGGATGAAGTAGGTAAAAAGATGAGGGCTAGTAGAAATCCTTGGGTAACAGAAGAGATACTGAATTTAATTGATGAAAGGAGAAAATACAAGAATGCAGTAAATGAAGCAGGCAAAAGGGAATACAAATTTCTCAAAAATGAGATCGACAGGAAGTGCAAAATGGCTAAGCAGGGATGGCTAGAGGACAAATGTAAGGATGTAGAGGCTTATCTAAGGGAGGGGTAAGATAGATACTGTGTACAGGAAAATTAGAGAGACCTTAGGAGAAAAGAGAACCACTTGCATGAATATCAAGAGCTCAGATGGAAACCCAGTTCTAAGCAAAGAAGGGAAAGCAGAAAGATGGAAGGAGTATATAGAGGGTCTACACAAGGGCGATCTTCTTGAGGACAATATTATGGAAATGGAAGAGGATATAGATGATGATGAAATGGGAAATATGATACTGCGTGAAGAATTTGACAGAACACTGAAAGACCTAAGTCGAAACAAGGCCCCGGGAGTAGACAACATTCCATTAGAACTACTGACAGCCTTGGGAGAGCCAGTCCTGACAAAACTCTACCATCTTGGTGAGCAAGATGTATGAGACAGGCGAAATTCCCTCAGACTTCAAGAAGAATGTAATAATTCCAATCCCAAAGAAAGCAGGTGTTGACAGATGTGAAAATTACCCAACTGTCAGTTTAGTAAGTCACAGCTGCAAAATACTAACGCGAATTCTTTACAGACGAAAGGAAAAACTGGTAGAAGCCGACCTCGGGGAAGATCAGTTTGGATTCTGTAGAAATGTTGGAACACGTGATGCGATACTGACCCTACGACTTATCTTAGAAGAAAGATTAAGGAAAGGCAAACCTAAGTTTCTATCATTTGTAGACTAAGAGAAAGCTTTTGACAATTTTGACTGGAATAATCTCTTTCAAATTCTGGAAATGGCACAGGTAAAATACAGGGAGCGAAAGGCTATTTACAATTTGTACAGAAACCAGATGGCAGTTATAAGAGTCGAGGGAGACAAAAGGGAAGCAATGGTTGGAAAGGGAGTGAGACAGGGTTGTACCCTCTCCCCGATGCTATTCAATCTATATATTGAGCAAGCAGTAAAGGAAACAAAAGAGAAGTTTGGAGTAGGTATTAAAATCCATGGAGAAGAAATAAAAACTTTGAGGTTTGTCGATGACATTGTAATTCTCTCAGAGACAGCAAAGGACTTAGAAGAGCACTTGAACGGAATGGACAGTGTCTTGAAAGGAGGGTATAAGATGAACATCATGAGGATAATGGAATGTAGTCGAAATAAGTCAGGTGATGCTGAGGGAATTAGATTAGGAAATGAGACACTTAAAGTAGTAAAGGAGTTTTGCTATTTGGGGAGCAAAATAACTGATGATGGTCGAAGTAGAGAGGATATAAAATGTAGACTGGCAATGGCAAGGAAAGCGTTTCTGAAGAAGAGAAATTTGTTAACATCGAGTATAGATTTAAGTGTCAGGAAGTTGTTTCTGAAAGTATTTGTATGGAGTGTAGCCATGTATGGAAGTGAAACATGGATGATAAATAGTTTGGACAAGAAGAGAATAGAAGCTTTCAAAATGTGGTGCTACAGAAGAATGCTGAAGATTAGATGGATAGATCACATAACTAATGAGGAGGTATTGAATAGGATTGGGGAGAAGAGGAGTTTGTGGCACAACTTGACTAGAAGAAGGGATCTGTTGGTAGGACATGTTCTGAGGCATCAAGGGATCACCAATTTAGTACTGGAGGGCAGCGTGGAGGGTAAAAATCGTAAAGGGAGACCAAGAGACGAATACACTATGCAGATTCAGAAGGATGTAGGCTGCAGTAGGTACTGGGAGATGAAGAAGCTTGCACAGGTTGGAGTAGCATGGAGAGCAGCATCAAACCAGTCTCAGGACTGAAGACCGCAACAACAACAACAACAACAACAACAACATTATGTTGTCACTATTTCCTGTTAAACTAATATCTCAATGGAAACAGAATTACATAAAATAAATACATATTACAACAAATTACAAGATTTACAACTTATTGTAACACGGGCAAAATTTGCCCTTGGTTGGTGCTCCATGTGACCTAAAATACCTTGGTGTTTCTAGGGTTACTTACCTTCATGTGAAATATCAGTGTTTTTGATAGACATGTATAAAAGTACATACACTATCCTAGTTTTTGGAGCTGAAAATTCCATCTGTGGGGAGGAGAGACGGGTGGATCTGGAAAGTTTTAAAAGGGAAGGGCAGATCACCTAGACCCCCAAGGTTAGAGTGATAAAGTGACACACCTGTAGTGAGAATTGGGAGAAAAAAATTGGAAAAGGGGGTGGGGTGTCACAATAATTTTTTGCTTGCCATCATTATTGTCTCTCTCTCTCTCTCTCTCTCTCTCGCTCTCTGTGTGTGTGTGTGTGTGTGTGTGTGTGTGTGTGTCAGCAGTACTGCTGTTTCTCCTGAAGATAAGTACTTTCAAATAATTTAATAGAACTACTGTCTTACATGTTCCCTAGTCTCTTACTGTAGTACGGCACCCAGAAAACTGTTCAGTGCAATACTTATTTAAGTCTATAGTCTCAGCCTTTATTCCACATTTTGTATATGAAAGTACTTTCTCTTTCCTCGCGTTATGCCTACACTAACATGTTACTAGCTTGTATCCAAGTAGTTGCATTAGTTCAGTTACTGTGACTACCAAATGATGTTCTGTTGTGCATAACATGTCTATAGAAATACCTTTAGATTTTTCTATTTCTTATAGTGGTGTGGAATTTTTATCTTCCAATTTTAACAAACTTCTTATGTTTTGTAGAAAAGTTCTAATGTATTGTGATATTTAGCCTTTGCACTGCCAGAGCTGCTTTTTTTTCCTAATTGTTGCATCTGTGTTCATAATAGGCTATTTTCCCGTGTTAAAAATATCATTCTGATTGATATAGCATTTAAGTAGCATTTATGATCAATGTTCTCACAAAATATGTATTACTTTTATGTAATTAAAGCTTAAAAATCATCAAACACCAAGATTCAGGCACATGAACGAAACACTCTGTTATTAGCTGAAGCTCTGGTGACATCTCAGACTAGGAGTAAGACAAAGCTATACATATGTGCTTGCAGAAGTTAAGAGGATTTTACATACTTTTTCTCCATACAGTTTGGCTATTTAGTGATGGAAAATGTAGTTAAACTCTTAAGTAACATTAGAAAGGAACTTTGTGAAAACTGATTGTGGAGACCTTGTGAAAGTTGATGCATTTGTGCTCCACCCTTTTAGAGCGGTGATATGTGCTACAATGAAATTCTCTTCCCTGCTCCCTGCAACATCATTAAATTCACTCAAAACTAAGGAATGGTAGGACTTTTGCAAATGAGTTTGTATATTATAACTAGATTGTCGACTACTAGTCGTGAGCGTGATCCAAAAGACAATAAAATCATTCTTCGCAAATCTTAGTGCTGATTTCCCATATAGAAGAAACTCAGTTGACACGCTCATCCTAGCAGGCACTCGCAGGTGTAACGGATAGTGTATCTGCCTGCGGTTCAAGAGGTCACATGTTCAAATCCAGGAAGGGTCATTTACTTTTTAAAAACTTGAAACGAAATTCAAAAATTGTGTTAGCAAGAACTGATAGTAGCAGTTGTTTTGATGGTGGGCTGTGTTGCATATATCTTCACATTAATCTTACTCTGAGAAATGGACAACAGTGGATAACTACACTAACTCATTCACTTTTTGGAAAGCATGCTAGTAGTGTAAATATACAAGCACAGTACAATGAGGTCTAGGACAATGAGGTTTTCTATATGGAGGGAAATAAAACATGTACAGCACGCGGGTAACACAAACGTAAGGGTGTGGTGTTTGTGCGCGTAAACTAACGTCATTGTCTGAAGCAGATGTAAGATGACAAAAGTTTAAAGAATATGGATCCTAGCTGGATAGTACAAAGATAAAAGGAAACGTAGTTTCTAATAAAGTAAAACGGGTGTGGTCACATTAACTTTGAAATATCTTTTTGAATGTGACATGTGTGAACGGCAATTGCAAATGTGTGCACAAGTAAACAGCAAGGAATAAGCGTTAATACTCGTGTTTCCGATCATGTGGTGAAGTTTTGTACTTCTGAAGATGAGAGGACTGTGGAGTTGCTTGACAAATAAGTTAATATATTCTATCAGGTTGGATTTGAAATAGCGACCCATAGATATAATCTTATAAAATTCTTCAGTTTGTGCTCTGTCACCTGAGCTACCAAATTACATGCATGATATAGCAACAATTTTCACTCAGAGTTTTATTTCCTTGTAACAGTTGGAAACCATATTTCAAAGGTAGATTGATGTTAATGCAACACATGTTTAATTAAGTTAGTGAACTTGTGCATCGACGTGGTGGCAGTTTGCCAGTACAGGCAACCATATTTTTGGGATCTTCTCAGTCTCTGGAAAACTCAAAACAATTTTTCACCAGTTTTTATGTATGTATTTGTACAATGTGGTACCACACAACATTTGTGAACCAATTTCCAAAATAATTCCAAAACAAGACATCACTGTGAATTAGCGTTATGACAGTAGAAACAACGAGTTAGTCAGTGACGTCACGGGCATCAAATGACTCGAATAGAGAGTTTTAGCAGACCTTCAAATCATTTAAATTTCATTTTCGTTTTTGTAAAAGAATACTAAAATTTAAAAAAGCATGTTAGGAGTCTAAAATGAGTTCATTAATAATTTAAGACCATTTTCAGAAAACAGTCATATACCCTATTATTCAACAGATCACTCTTGTAGAAAAATTTACCCTTAAAAAGGCCTTATGAAAATGATGCAAATCACAGGAGTTAAACTGACAGTGCCTTGCATATACTGAATCCTTTTGGAAATTAGTTGTGCACATAAACTTTTACTGGAAACATTCAGATGTAGACCATGCCATATCTGGTTGAGCCATTTAAGAGGTAACACATCACTTGTACCCATGTGTCACTGTTTCTCTGCGTTTAACAACTCCTGAAACTGCATTTACTCATCAACAGAACACTTAATCCCAGCACTTACCACGTCACTGAAAGAGTGACAGTCTTCACTTTTGTGTGAGGAACATTCACAACATTTTTCCTGTTGTTACCCGTAATGATATAAGTATAATGTTTTTTACTGTTCTAGAACACAGATATTCTAGTTTTGAACAAAACATCGGAATATTAACAGTTTTATCTAAATCCCATGTAAATTCTATATTTAAAAAAAATCACTTAGTTTAACATTGCTTCTTGTGATTTATCATATAAAACATTTTCAACGAAACATATTGGCTACAATGTCCACTGTTCATTTTTATTTGTTACATATTACTAACAACAACATAGCTCTTTTTTTTCAAGCTCTTGTTTTCTACAGATTGTTGGTTTCAAATGAGGCATTATAATGAATGCATCCTCAAATGTAAATTGCATACACAGTACAGTGTAGCATTTGTTACTGTATTGTACTTTAAAGTTAAAGCAACTGATTGAAAAGCTAAATAACACTGTAACAATATTATGAGAAAGATATTTGTTACCATATAGCGGAGATGCTGAATCAGAGATAGACACACCTAAAAGACTATCAGAATATGAGTGAGCTTTCAGCCAACTGATAGTACACACACACACACACACACACACACACACACACACACACACACACACACACACATTCGCGCGCGCAACTTGCACACACGTCTGCAGTCTCAGATAACTGAAACCACACTTGAACCATGAATTTGATGTTTGTGGATCTAAGGTCAAATATGATGTTTTATGTGCAACAACCTGACAGCATGCACCTGCTTTCGGGAAAATTATGCTTTTGTGTCTGGTGAAAATATTGCGTTAGAGTATGGACATTGAATAATCATAGTCTTATGTATAAACTATCATTGTATCTTATAAGAGCACAACAGCATTGTTTTCATAGTCTACAAGAAGTGGAAGTAATAACTTTTTGAAGTGAAGATTGTTTTACTGTGTTAAATCATGCATCAGTGGTAATATGAGGGCTGTTTCGCACAGGAAAAAAGTGTCCATTTACCAAGATGAGTAGTTAGATTTGCAAAGATTAATGCACATATGGGATAGAAATAACACAATGCAGAAAGTAAAGTTTTGTTGCAATGCAAAACTCTGTAAGAGAGCTGAAGACTTCTAGAGGAAGCTGTAATGCCCAAAAGAACAGCCAAGGAGGAAATAAGGAGGATACAGCGTGGAAAAAAAAACTGCTGTTACGAAGTTCAGTCAGTGTCGAATAGGTATTTTGGTGTGCCACAGTCTTTGATGACACATTTGTATGATAGAAATATGATACCTCAGAGAGGCAGAAGAAATCGACATTAGTGGGTAGCTGAATTCCATACATGACTAAACAATTATGCTATTGTGGTGAGGTTTACACATTTATGTTGCATGACGATCATAACTTTACATTTACACAGAAGTGAATGAACCTAATAACACAGAAGCAGTCCAAAACTAACATTACTGGTGAGAAAATTTATATAGTACATTATTTGAATTAACTGATCCCTTAGATACTGCTTCGCTGGCTCACAACCAAACTGTCACCTTTCAGTCTAACCTGGAACTCAGGCTGTACTACAGATCAGTATGCCACTACAACTAAGATTCAATGTTCCTATTCATTGACTTCTCCAACCCACAACCAAATTGCTATCTTCCAACCTAACCTGTACCTCGTGCTACTCTACAAATCGATTTGTCACTACAACCTGCATTCCAAAAATAGCTTTGACACAAATGAAATATTGTCAGTTTTCTATTCTCTTCGTATTTGCAAATATGTGGTTGACATCAAACGCCGCAACATCGTAAAGCAATAGGAGGAAGCCAACATCCAATATTAGCAGGTTCAGTTGAATCCATTATTTTAGTCTAAGTATAATCAATTTTCAGACCAGTCAGTTTCCAAATAATTTCTTTCCATTGCAGGTTAATGGTTATATGCACTATGGGCTGACAGCTTTGTTCGCTTTGTTCCATTAATATGTGTTTCTTCTTCTGTTCCCTGTTCAACTTCTTTTAGGACTGCCCGAGGTAGTTTTGTGCAAAGTCACCTTGCCAGATTTCTATTTTGATATTGAATTTTCCATTGTTCTGAGTAAGTGTAATAATAGCTGTAGTATTGAAGTACATGTTCTTCAATATACAAATCCAGTTCAAATCAAAGACTTATGTCTCAATGGCTATTTGTATAAAGTTTCTCTTAATTGATTCGGATTGGGAATTTGTACTCAATTCGTAGTTGTGTAGATATGTACACAATTTACAAATGATCCATTTGTAATGCCAGCCTGTTTGCATAATTAAAATTAAATTCTTTTGTGTGTGGATAACCAAAATTTCAGTGACTGAGTTTATGAGTAGAAAGCTGACTATACTGGAGATATTTTTGTTTCCTTGTGGATGTCCATGTGCCATTATTAGGCACATTTCTCATTTTACTTATTTTATAAGGTGGATAAGTAACATCTCTCTTCTTGTCATGAAAAGAACAGTTGATTTAAATTTCTAAAGAAAACAAGCTAGAAATTGCATAATTTTTCCCCAGGTTTGTTAATGTTTTCAGCTTGAGGGACAGATGTTGAAGAACAGGCCGTTTGTAATTCCACTCATGTGTGCCTTCAAGGAGGTGAAAAGATTATAATCTGAAGGTCCATGGGAATATGAGAGGGATGGGGGATTCGAAACATCCCAGCCAAGTGAGTCCAAGGTGGCCTCGGTGGCAGAGGCTGTGTGAGGATGGGCATTGTTGTGCAACAAGTGCTCTGTTCTTGTTGGCATTCCCCTCCTTTTGTTTCGAATGCTCCTTATGAGTTTTTGTGGGTCTCATAATACTGTTGTGCATTGATGGTCTGCCCCTGAGGCATAAATTTGACCAGAATGATGTCTTTTTGGTGCAAACCACTGAGGCAAGACTCTTTGCCCCAAATTTTGGTTTTGAATGTTTTGGCAGTTTGGGAATTGGTGTGACACTACTGTGATGACTGTCTTTTGTTTCAGACATTTAATGAGCCTCCCACATTTTATCTCCAGTCAAATAGAACTCAGGAAATTCTCACCTTCCGATTCATCACTCAAGAAACTTGCAGGCACTATTGACCCAACTTTTCTTGTGCTATTCTGTCAGCTGTTTCGGGACCAATATTGTGCACCGTTTCTGGTATCCCAGCATTTCTATTAGTATCTCGTACAAAAGAGTTCTGCAGAGTTGTGGAAACATACAGAAATTTCATTGACTATCAGTCAGTGGTCTTCAGATCAGTTTCTTCCATTTTTTGAACCAAATCATCACTCAGAATGGAAGGTCTCTTCCACAACTCTGTTCATCATGAACATTTGTTCTGCCTCCACTCAACTCACTACACCACATAAACACACTTCTTCTGTTCAGAACACCTTGACCATAAACTGTTTTGACTCTCACAAGAAATTTTGTAGATGTTATTGCTTTTGTGAGTAAGAAGCAGATCATGGCATGTTGCTCGCACTTGGCAGGCTTTCTTATCAGCATCTTCCATGTAACTGGACACTACAACGTGAGTTTATGTACTGCCCGTTATGGTTGTAGAGCACTTACTTTCTGAACGTTTCTCGTAGTTACAGTATCAGAAGGCTGAACTCACTTCTATGACATAAGTAAGTAGGTTTTCATGGCCATTGTCAATTCCATTAAAATCCTTCCAAGTTTACTTTTGCTTCTAAATCCACAAATAATCTCCCATAAAACTCCTCCCGCTGTTCAATGACACAAAAGTATTATTTTGGGTGATCAGTGAAACTAACATGTCACTGATTAAGGCAGTCCCCCCTGTGGGTTTGGGGGTAAGAATAGGCCCGCGGTATTCCTGCCTGTTGTAAGAGGCGACTAAAAGGAGTCTCAAAAGTTTCAGCCTTATGTGATGGTCCCCTCTCGGCTTTGACCTCCATCTTTCTAAATTCTTCCGAAGAGTGAGCCAATTGGGGAAGGGCGCTTTACATGCTGCACTGTATCCGCAGTGCGTTGAGATCTTCAGCTGGCTTTCTCGTCATTGCAATGCTGTCCTGCTCGTTTTCCATCTCGTGGGCGAGGATACGTCCCTAGGTGCAATTACCATGCTGTACTGTTCAGTGTTGCTTTTTGCTGCGACGATGACCTTGGACATTTTTGCACCTAAGATCCAGCATGGTAGCCAGTCTGTTGTGGTGGGGCCGCCATGTACCCTGTTGGTTGTAGCTCCCTGACAACACAGGGATCACTCTGCTGATGCCTGCGCCATTAACTCCCCACGTATGCCAAGGAGTAGATGCCTATCTTCCTCGGGCATCGCGACTCCTGGCAATGGCCATCCTGCCAGGTGGCCCTTGCTGAGGTAGGGTGGCGCCCGTGGGTAGGGCCCTTGGTCGGAGTAGGTGGCATCAGGGCGGATAACCCGCAATGAAGCGTGGTAAATCATCTCTTGCTGGTGGCCAGCCACCAGCAGTCTCTAAGCGTTCTCGGGCTCAGTTTAATCCTCAGAAATACAATCCGAAAACGTTCCCCTCCCTGGCCACACCATGAGCGGAGCGTGTAAGTCTCAGAATGGCAGGGACAGTTATTCGCCCTGGTTCCTAGTTTGTACGAGATCTGATGGGGAGTCTTTTATGCCCACAAAGCCTCAGTTCTTTGTAGAGCATTTAGAGGACAAGTTCGGGGAGGTGGAGGGCTTGTCCAAAATGTGCTCTGGGTCAGTTTTGATAAAAATGACATCTTCTGCCCAGTCACACAGGTTACTTGCTTGTGACAAGTTGGGGGATGTTAATGTTACCATCACACCACATAAGTTTAAATATGGTGCAGGGAATTATTTTCCACAGGGACCTACTTTTGCAGTCTGATGACGAGCTGTGCGCCAACTTAGTGTGTCGAGGTCTTCATTTTGTCCAGCGCGTTCATTGGGGTCCGAGGGATAATCAGGTTGCTACCGGTGCCTTCATCTTGGCCTTCGAGGGTGATACATTACCAGAAAAGGTCAAGGTGATGGTCTATTGTTGTGACGTCAAGCCGTATATCCCTCACCCTATGCGGTGCTTTAAGTGCTGGAAGTTCGGCCATATGTCTTCCCGCTGTACTTCCAGCCTCACCTGTTGAGATTGCGGGCGCCCATCACATCCCAATACTCCATGTGCCTCGCCTCCCATCTGTGTCAACTGCGGAGAGCATCATTCACCTTGCTCGCCAGACTGCAGGATCGTGCAGGAAGAGTGTAAAATCATGGAATATAACACCCTGGACCGACTGACTTATACCGAGGCTAAGAGGAAATATGAACGACTACATCCTGTGCGAATGACGTCCTCCTATGCCGCTGCAACGACAACTGTGTTAGCACCATCTTTTCTGCGAATTCCAGTCGGATCGCTGAACCGTACAACACCCGCCCCCTTGCCCATAGGGGGCACCATCCCCCCTGTTGCTCGTGCACCGCCTACCTTGGGTGCAACACCCCCCCAAATGACGGGGACATCCGTCCCCGCTTCTAAGCAGGAGAAGCATCCCCTTTCTTCGGCTTCTCTTGCTTGCAAGGGGTCCCCTGTGTCCCTCCCTTCCCTGGTTTCCACAAGCGGGAAGGCTGACACCCGACAATGGCATAAGGGCCCACAACCAGCTGGTCATAGGGCTTCACGATCCTCCTCCGTCCCGGAGTCTGAATCAGTGAAGCCCTCCCAGCCAGTGAAACCCAAGGAGCAGTTTGAGAAATCCAGGCGGAAGACCTCTAAGGCCAAGGAACTTGCGGTGGCACCCACCCTACCGCAACCTTCGAGCTCTGCATCTGAGGATGAGGTGGAGATCCTGGCATCTGCTGAGGACCTTGATCTCGCCGGTCCCTCAGACACCATGGATAGCACTTGCACAGGTGCTCAATCGGTGGCAGCAGGTGATGCAGTGGCGTAATCTGCCTCCCCAGTCCCTTCACGCCTTTCTCAGCCATGGACAATACCATTCTCCAGTGGAACTACGGCAGTTTCTTCCGCCACCAAACTGAGCTCCGACAACTTCTCAGCCTTCACCCTTTCCTCTGTATTGCTCTTCAAGAAACTTGGTTTCTGGCGATGCGAACCCCCGCCCTCCGTGGCTATCGGGGTTATTATAGGAACCGGGCAGCTTATTAAATGGTATCTAATGGTGTCTGCATCTATGTCCTTCACTCCCTTCACAGCGAGTCCCTCTGCAAACACCTTTAGAGGCTGTTGCTGTTCGGGTGTGGACACGACAGGCTGTTACTGTCTGCAGTCTTTATCTTCCACCTGATGGTGATGTCCCGCAGCATGTCCTGGCTGCGCTGATAGCCCAACTGCTGCCACCTTTCCTGTTACTGGGTGACTTCAACGCCCATAACACTCTGTGGGGTTGGTCAGTGGCAACAGGTCAAGGCGCCACCGTTGAGAATGTATTGACCCAACTCGACCTTTCTATTTTAAATGGTGGTGCCTTCACACATTTAAGTGTGGCACATGGCACGTACTCCGCCATTGACCTTTCGATCTGCAGCCCTAGCCTCTTACCATCTGTCCAATGGAGTGTGCATGACGACCTGTGTGGTAGTGACCACTTTCCGATCTTTCTGTCACTGCCACAGCGTCACTCTTCTGGGCGCCCTTGCAGATGGACTATGAATAAGGCTGACTGGGACTTGTTCTCCTTCACTGCCACCATTGAGCCTCTTTCTAATGAAGCCATTGATGTGGTGGTTCACTCAGTCACCACTGGCATCATTACTGCCGCAGACTCTGCCATTCCCCGTTTTTCTTGGTCCCCTCGGCGGAGGACTGTGCCTTGGTGGTCGCCTGCGATCACCGAGGTGATTAAAGATCGCAGGTGGGTGCTCCAGCATCACAAGCGGCATCCCTCATTAGAAAACCTAATTGCCTTTAAACGGCTCCGTGCGCAGGCGTGATGCATCATTCACCAATACAAGCAGGAGTGCTGGGAAAGGTATGTCTCCACCATCGGCCTCTCAATCGCAGGTTTGGGCCAAGATTAGGCACCTCTATGGCTATCGGATCCCTGTCAGCATCCCTGCCCTCTCACTGAATGGAGCAGTTTGTACTGACTCCGACATAATTGCAAACTGCTTAACAGACCATTTTGCTCTCAGTTCCACTTCTGTGAATTACCCACTGGCCTTCCACTCCATTAAAGAGCGGTTGGAACGTCAGAGCCTTTCCTTTCACACCCGCCATCCTGATACCTACAATGTTCCATTCAGTGAATGGGAATTATACAGTGCCCTAGCCGCTTGCCCTGATACAGCTCCCGGGCAAGATCGCATCCACTGTCAGATGCTGAAACATCTCTCAGTGGACTGCCAGTGACGCCTCCTCGACCTTTACAACTGTAGGTTAGAGAAACCCCTCCTTAGGCCCGACAAGACACCTCCTGAGACGCGGCAAGGTAGGAGTAGGCAAAATGCAACAGGGAATAACAATATTAATGTGCTAATAGTAAACTGCAGGAGCGTCTATAGGAAGGTCCCAGAACTGCTCTCATTAATAAACGATCACAACGCCCATATAGTACTAGGGACAGAAAGTTGGCTGAAACCAGATGTAAACAGTAATGAAATCCTAAACTCAGATTGGAATGTATACCGCAGAGACAGGCTGAACAGTGGAGGAGGAGGCGTGTTTATAGCGATAAGAAGTGCAATAGTATCGAAGGAAATTGACGGAGATCCGAAATGTGAAATGATTTGGGTGAAGGTCGCGGTTAAAGCAGGCTCAGACATGGTAATTGGATGTCTCTATAGGCCCCCTGGCTCAGCAGCTGTTGTGGCTGAGCACCTGAAGGATAATTTGGAAAATATTTTGAGTAGATTTCCCCACCATGTTATAGTTCTGGGTGGAGATCTTAATTTGCCGGATATAGACTGGGAGACACAAACGTTCATAACGGGTGGCAGGGACAAAGAATCCAGTGAAATTTTTTTAAGTGCTTTATCTGAAAACTACCTTGAGCAGTTAAACAGAGAACCGACTCGTGGCGATAACATATTAGACCTTCTGGTGACAAACAGACCCGAACTATTTGAAAAAGTTAACGCAGAACAGGGAATCAGCGATCATAAAGCGGTTACGGCATCGATGATTTCAGCCGTAAATAGGAATATTAAAAAGGGTAGGAAGATTTTTCTGTTCAGAAAAAGTGACAAAAAGCAGATTTCAGAGTACCTGTTGGCTCAACACAAAAGTTTTGTCTCAAGTACAGATAGTGTTGAGGATCAGTGGACAAAGTTCAAAACCGTCGTACATTATGCGTTAGATGAGTATGTGCCAAGCAAGATCGTAAGAGATGGAAAAGAGCCACCGTGGTACAACAACCGAGTTAGAAAACTGCTGCGGAAGCAAAGGGAATTTCACAGCAAACATAAACATAGCCAAAGCCTTGCAGACAAACAAAAATTACGCGAAGCGAAATGTAGTGTGAGGAGGGCTATGCGAGAGGCGTTCAATGAATTCGAAAGTAAAGTTCTATGTACTGACTTGCCAGAAAATCCTAAGAAATTTTGGTCTTATGTCAAAGCGGTAGGTGGAGCAAAACAAAATGTCCAGACACTCTGTGACCAAAATGGTACTGAAACAGAGGATGACAGACTAAAGGCCGAAATACTAAATGTCTTTTTCCAAAGTTGTTTCACAGAGGAAGATTGCACTGTAGTTCCTTCTCTAGATTGTCGCACAAATGACAAAATGGTAGATATCGAAATAGACGACAGAGGGATAGAGAAACAATTAAAATCGCTCAAAAGAGGAAAGGCCTCTGGACCTGATGGGATACCAGTTCAATTTTACACAGAGTACGCGAAGGAAATTGCCCCCCTTCTTGCAGCGGTGTACCATAGGTCTCTAGAAGAGCGTAGCATTCCAAAAGATTGGAAAAGGGCACAGGTCATCCCCGTTTTCAAGAAGGGACGTCGAACAGATGTGCAGAACTATAGACCTATATCTCTAACGTCGATCAGTTGTAGAATTTTGGAACACGTATTGTGTTCGAGTATAATGACTTTTCTGGAGACGAGAAATCTAATCTGTAGGAATCAGCATGGGTTTAGAAAAAGACGGTCATGTGAAACCCAGCTCGCGCTATTCGTCCACGAGACTCAGAGGGCCATAGACACGGGTTCACAGGTAGATGCCGTGTTTCTTGACTTCCGCAAGGCGTTCGATACAGTTCCCCACAGTCGTTTAATAAACAAAGTAAGAGCATATGGACTATCAGACCAATTGTGTGATTGGATTGAAGAGTTCCTAGATAACAGGACGCAGCATGTTATTCTCAATGGAGAGAAGTCTTCCGAAGTAAGAGTGATTTCAGGTGTGCCGCAGGGGAGTGTCATAGGACTGTTGCTATTCACAATATACATAAATGACCTGGTGGATGACATCGGAAGTTCACTGAGGCTTTTTGCAGATGATGCTGTGGTGTATCGAGAGGTTGTAACAATGGAAAATTGTACTGAAATGCAGGAGGATATGCAGCGAATTGACGCATGGTGCAGGGAATGGCAATTGAATCTCAATGTAGACAAGTGTAATGTGCTGCGAATACACAGAAAGATAGATCCTTTATCATTTAGCTACAAAATAGCAGGTCAGCAACTGGAAGCAGTTAATACCATAAATTATCTGGGAGTACGCATTAGGAGTGATTTAAAATGGAATGATCATATAATGTTGATTGTCGGTAAAGCAGATGCCAGACTGAGATTCATTGGAAGAATCCTAAGGAAATGCAATCCGAAAACAAAGGAAGTAGGTTACAGTACGCTTGTTCGCCCACTGCTTGAATACTGCTCAGCAGTGTGGGATCCGTACCAGATAGGGTTGATACAAGACATAGAGAAGATCCAACGGAGAGCAGCGCGCTTTGTTACAGGATCATTTAGTAATCGCGAAAGCGTTACGGAGATGATAGATAAACTCCAGTGGAAGACTCTGCAGGAGAGACGCTCAGTAGCTCGGTACGGGCTTTTGTCAAAGTTTCGAGAACATACCTTCACCGAAGAGTCAAGCAGTATATTGCTCCCTTCTACATATATCTCGTGAAGAGACCATGAGTATAAAATCAGAGAGATAGAGCCCACACAGAGGCATACCGACAATCCTTCTTTCCACGAACAATACGAGAATGGAATAGAAGGGAGAACCGATAGAGGTACTGAAGGTACCCTCCGCCACACACCGTCAGGTGGCTTGCGGAGTATAGATGTAGATGTAGATATCTGGGTCGAGGGTGAGTTTCTGTCGCAATGGTGGGAAAGCATTGTTATCCCCATTGTGAAACCTGGCAAGAACCCATCGGAGGTGGACACCTACCACCCCATTAGCCTCACCAACATTCTTTGCAAGTTGCTCGAACGCATGGTGAGCCAGCACTTGAGTTGGGTACTCGAGTCTCGGGGCCTTCTGGCTCCGTCTCAGTGTGGGTTTCGTAAAGGCCGCTCTGCTGCCGACAATCTGGTGAGCCTGGAGTCAGCCATCCGTACAGCCTTTGCCCACCATCAGCACCTCATCGCTGTCTTTTTTGACATCCGGAAGGCATATGACACGACATGGCGCCATCACATCCTCTCTATGCTTCATTGTTGGGGTCTTCGGGGTCCGCTACTGATTTTCATACGGAATTTTCTGTCACGTCGTACCTTCGCGGCCTCCCATAGTTCCCCCCAAGTTCAGGAGAATGGGGGACTTCAGGGGTCTGTCTTAAGTGTCTGCCTGTTTTTAATTTCAATTAATGGGCTCGCTGCGGCGGTGTGAACGTCTGTCTCAGTTTCCTTGTATACTTATGACTTCTGCCTCTACTGTAGCTCCATTGGCATTGCAGCTGCTGAACGCCTGTAAGGCGCAGTCATGGGCTGTAGCGCATGGCTTCCAGTTTTTGGCTCCAAGACCTGCGCTCTGCATTTCTGCCGCACCGGCGACGCACGGTTCACCCTGAGCCACGGCTTTATCTTGCCGGCAAACTTCTTGCTGTGGTGGAGACACATCGGTTTATGGGTGTGGTTTTTGATGCCCGGTTGACTTGGCTCCCACATATTCGGCAGCTTAAACAGATGTTTGGAGGCATCTTTTGCTCTACGATGCTTGAGACACACCAGCTCGGGCGCCGACCGATCTACCCTCTTACGGCTCTACCAGGTGTTAATCCAGTCCTGTCTGGATTATGGGAGTCTGGCTTATGGTTCAGCATCCCCTTCTGCATTGCGGTTCGATGGCTGCTGGTCATGTCGGTTATGCTCTCACTCTAGGGGACCATTATGAACAGCGCTCATTGCTGGCTGGCTGCAGCGTTTTCACTGCTGAGCTGGTCGCCATCTTTCGTGCCCTGGAGTATATCCGCTCATGCTCAGGTGAGTCCTTAGTTATCTGTAGGGACTCCCAGAGCAGTTTACGAGCTATCAACCAGTGCTTCCCTCGCTCTCGTCTGGTGATGGTTGTCCAGGAGTCCCTCCATCCTCTTGCCCGTTGCAGCCGCTCTGTGGTCTTTGTGTGGGCCCCTGGTCATGTCAGCATCCTGGGCAATGAACATGTTGACCACCTGGCCCAACAGGCCACCAGTGAACCAACTCTGGACATTGGCTTCCAGGAGACTGATTTGCGAGCAGTCTTACGCCGCAAAGTTTTCGCACTTTGGGACGCTGAATGGCACGATCTGACCACACCCAATAAACTCCGTGCTATCAAGGAGACAACTGTGTGGCGGTCATCCATGCGAGCCACTCACTGGGACTCTGTTGTCCTTTGTCGGCTCTGCATTGGCAACACCCGGCTGACGCACAGATATTTACTGAGCCGTGAGGACCCGCCTCTATGTCGCTGCGGGGCGGCTTTGACGGTGGTCCACACTTTGTTGGCCTGTCCCCTTTTAGCTGGACTCAGGCAGACATATGCGCTGCCTGATATGCTCCCTGCCCTTTTAACAGAAGACACTGCCATGTCAGGCTTAGTTTTGCGTTTTATTCAGGCGGGGGGCTTTTATCACTTAATCTAAGAGTTTGTCTTTTTTTGTGTTGAGTCTGACCTTTGGCCTATGGTTGTAGACTGAGTTTTTAATGTGTTTCTCGGTGATTGGCTTTTCCTTTTTTGTCTCTATGGTCGGCCAACCACTGTCACACTCTGTGTGATTTTAATTCCTGTTGTCTGGTCTCTGTCTAAATCTTTCTTGTCCTGTGTCGTCTGTCATCTTTTCCATTGTTTGGTTTTTATTCTGTGTGGGTGTTTGCAATTTTGGAAAAAGGGACCGATGACCGTAGCAGTCTGGTCCCTTCAATCCCACAAACCAAACAACCATTAAGGCAGTACGAATATGAAAAATGTGGAGAAAACTTGCACAGAAAGAGAAAGATTACTGTAAGGACTCAAGATGCAGTAAATATGAATGATCACTACAGTTTTTCCTGTTTTATTAGCTAAGTTAAGCTCAAAATTAATACCGTTTTGAAGAAACACTCTTGGCCCACACACTTTATTGATACAGTAGCTTTCTGATAGGTTTGATGCAGCCTGCCATGAATTTCTCTGTTGTCCCATGCTGTTCGTCTTGGTTATTTGTTGGATGTATCCCAATCTCTATCTTCCCCTGCAGTTTGTACCCTCTACAGTTCCCTCTATTACAATTATTTCACCTAATTTACAGTGTCCTTCTGTATGTCACATCTCAAATACTGTGATTCTCTTCTTTTCTGAATTTCCCACAGCCTTTGACTGATTTCCACTCAATGCTGTGCTTCAAATGTATGTTCTCAGAAATTTTGTTGTAGTCCCCAGTTGTACTACGACTTTGCTAGCGACTACACTGACGAAGCCTTTCTCTCATTTGCCGAGAGACAGTTAGAATAGCCTTCAGCTAAGTCCATGACTACGACCTAGCAAGGCGCCATTAACCGTATCTGAAGATAGTCTCACTTGTATCGTCAATAGCGATGTACCACAAGGATAATAAAGTTAAGTAAACCGACGATACATTCTTTTCTTATTAGCATTCATTATCTTGTTCCAGACTTCACGCCAGTTGGTGTGTGTGTACGCGTGCCTTCGGCTACCTCCGAGTGGCGTGGCTGTCTTGCTACGCCACAACAGTAGCAGAATTCTAAAGCTTCGCCTGCCTCATGGTCACTAATTTTGATGTCAGGTTTATTGGGAAACTCACTTCTACCACTCCTTATTAATTTCATATTCCTTCAGTTTACTCTCAATCAATAGTCTGTGCTATTTAGACCGATCATTCCATTCAGTGGATTCCGCAGTTTATCCCCACTTTGGCTAGAGATAATAATGTCTGCAGTGACTCTTACCACTGATTGCCTTTCACCTCTTTCTTTTATTTCCATCATTGATTCTTTGCTGCGTAGATAGGACAGTAGGGACAGAAATCCCTATCATATGCCCTTTTTGTTCTTGATCTTCCATTCTTATGGTGTCCTCTTGGTTTTGTGCATACTATGTGTTGTGGACTGACAAGACAGCCAGTCCACAGTGACGGGTAACCGAAAGGCACGCGTACACACACGCCGTCTGGCGTGAGGTCTGGAACAGGATACGTAATGAATGCTATAAAGAAAAGTACGTAGCTGCGTTTATACTTAACTTTAATTCATCCTTGTGGTACATCGCTCCTGACGATACAAATGAGACTCTTTAAATATAAGCACTGTTAGGCTAATGGCGCCTTGCTAGGTCGTAGCCATGGACTTAGCTGAAGGCTATTCTAACTGTCTCTCGGCAAATGAGAGAAAGGCTTCGTCAGTGTAGTCGCTAGCAAAGTCGTCCGTACAACTGGGCGAGTGCTAGTACGTCTCTCTAGACCTGCCGTGTGGTGGCGCTCAGTCTGCAATTACTGACAGTGGCGACATGTGGGTCCAACATGTACTAATGGACCGCGGCCGATTTAAAGCTACCACCTAGCAAGTGTGGTGTCTGGCGGTGACGCCACACTATGTATGAATGGTATTATTGTATATGTGGGTGTAAGCCATTAACCTATCATCATAAATTTACAATAATATATTCAGACACATTCAGATAGCAGTGAAGTTGGTATTACAATTAGACTGTGCAACGAAGTAAAGTAATAATTGTTTTTGCTTTTAAAGACCCACGATTAAAAAAAAATGTTATTTGTCAAATCAGCATTTGTATAAGTTGTGTATGAGAACTTCATAAACTTTATTGACTGGGGATTTGTATCCTAAGAAGCAAGAAGGCATTTGCTTGTTATGAGAGGCGTAACTATAACTTCTGACATATTTCCCCAAGAAGAAACAGATAGCTAGTTAGATACTTGTGTACTTTAAGATTTTCCCAGTGTGTGCTATGCTCTAATAACAAATAAGAATATGATGGGATAAAGTATCTAAAACAGCCATTTTCAAAGCAAAAATTGTGAAATGTTATTTTAAGACAAGGAGGTTTACCTGTAAAAATATCAGTGGTTTTTGACATACTTCTGGGCTTCAACTGAAAGCCAGTATAGTGCCTCGCAACTTTGCACTGAAGGGAGATGGTGAGCATGTGGTGTAGGTGGCGTTTTGCCAGCTAATTGGTTAACATTCAAACGCACATTCAGAATGTCGTGTCTAATAATGTTCCAAATAGTTCTCTCCTTATTCCTGGAGTGTGTTTAATTTTTTGAGCTCATTACAAGAGTTTGCTTTTTTAATGAAAGTGACAATATTCTAGGATAATGGTGTTAGCTGATTTTCATGTCCAGACTATTACTGGTTCTCTGTATTATGAGTGGTAACCCACTCCTTAGCCTTGCTCCTGTTCAATTATACCATTATTTGTTTTAGGGGCAAACAAGGCTCAAAGGGGAGACATTTTAATAAATAATCAAAAGTTTCCAGCAACACTATCTGCTTCATAATTTTCTGCTCAGTGTTCTTCCTGTAATTACTCTCCTAACTCTGATCAAGTCATTGTTTATGACTCAGCAATAAAATAGTTTTTTTTTCTTTGATCTTAGTTTTTAACATTTGTCCATTATGGTCCCAAAGCTGTACTCGACAACTCTTTATGATTGCCAGTCTTTGGTAAAGCCTCCACAAACAGTGATTCTAGTTAATTCTGCATATCCATATTAAAATTGTTTATAGCGGCTTTATGAAGCCTGATATACTCCCTGCTGGTGGCATGTAGATTGTCAGTACAACAAGCTTGTGTGTTTCCTACCCACTGTTGTGGCATAGCATTCAACGATTTGTTCAATACATCATTCGTTAATCAGAAAGGCCTGGGACTTAACAACATTTTTTGCATATAAGCCGCTCTGCTTTTCTTCTTATTGATTTTGCAGAGCTATTATATGAACTTATATTCATGAAGGTGAATCTGATCTGCATTGGAAATCTGTTGCAAATTCCATCCATCCTTTCATTTGTGTGTAGTATGAAAACAAAGGAAAGGCAACCAGTCAGCTATAGTGGATCAATGCATGGACCACAGTAATGCATAACATGAAACTGCATTCACACTAGCTTTAGAGTGCTAGCTCTTTTTCCAGCAATAGTACACACAATTTACATGTTGTCCCATACAAGAAACTCCATTATTGTTACATATTTCAGTTGTTTGAATGGATATATTTAATTCTTCCGTTTTGTTTATGAAGCTTCTGTTGTTTCAGCTATTTTTTTCATGTCCTTTATTTTACCCAAGCTGCTGTATTTTGTTGGTCTAGTAGCTATGTCAACTGCAGCTATATTTTGGGTGAACTTGCTATAAAAAGACTAGTGAACACATTGGAAACCAGTGGGATGTGATGGACTGCCTGCTAGTGGTAGCTAGCTGTGTAAGTAGTCTCTCATGAGAATCATTTAGATGCAAACCATGCCATGTATAATGCAACTGTGAAAGAGGTGATGCATCAGTCAGGACCATGTCAGGTGTCAGAACTCATCTTTATCAGAACCAACCAGATTATAGCTGAACAGGTTCGTAGCAAACAGTTCCAGTCATAATCTCACGAAAACTCATATTATGTGATTTCGTACAAGGAAACATGACCTGCTGGCACCAGAAATATTAATGGTCAAATAGAAAATGAAACATCACATGTAAAATACCTTATGATCCAACTGAATAACAGGGTAAGATGGAATCAACACAAAAATAAATTAATCAAGAAGCCATGTTCAGAATGTTTACCTCTTAGAAGTATATCTCATTGGGCTGTGTTATTTTGTATATTTTCACTTCTTGCTACCATATGGAATTTTCTTCTGGGAAAGTGCACCAAAGGTAATAAAAGTATTTATTTGTAGGGGCAGGCAGTAAGAATATTATGTAAGATATGTAAATAAATTTCTTGCAGAGGCTTTTTTTAAGGATCTTGGAATTCTTACACAGTCCTTTCACTCGTTAATGGTTTTTGTTACTGGCAGTAAAAATCAGTTTCAGGTGAACAATGATTTTCCAATTGCAGTACCATACAAACAAATAAGTTCCATGTAGCCTCTGACTCTTTGTCTAAGGTTCAGAGTGGAATTTGTACCTGGTGCAAGGTGTTCAGCAATCCGTCTAAATTGCATGTAGAATCTTAGTCTCCTTTCAGCATAATTCAAGAGGTTTTTTTTGTACGTCTTGCCAGAACCATTTTAAATTAATTACTCTGTGGTAGCAGCAGCAATAAGTGTATTTTGAACAGTCTAGGTAGTGTTGAATTGGTTCAAAATTGAGGTGACCAGAGTAATGTACACTATGCTCTTCACATATACCTGCAAAAATATACCTACGAGTAGTAAATCAACTGGTTGAGTTATTAAGTATTACATGTTTGGCAGCAGCAGCAATTTTAAAATAAAAAACCTGTGAAGTTTTGTTCCCTTACTATATGAGCTGATTGTGCATCACGTACTGACCTCAATACCTACTTCCTGATCATGGTGTCTTCTGTTGAGGTATTTCATTAAAACAAGGGGGAAGTGATAAGGAAAATGTCATTATTTGACTCAACATTGTAAAAATAAACAGATTCAGTGTTTACTGACAGTGTCTCTCAAATGGGGCAGAGCCTACTAGCAGTACAGTGAGCCAAATCATATTTGCAAATCCTTTGTAGACTGACACATGTCCCCATCTCCCCGCTACTGGATGTATACTATGAGGGCGAGGCAAATGAAAGCAAGACGGGTAGAAAAAAGTAAATAAACGGTTAATTATTTCAAAAGTAATTGCCAAAACTGTCAATACATTTAACCCAGTGTGAGGTAAGACAGTCAGTACCTTCAGGGAAAAATGTTGGCAGTTGCCTACTCTGACAGTCACATCCCCACAGTTCAGATAATCAAAATGATGAAATTCAAGTTCCAGCAATAACACTTCTTTGTCTGAACTACCAGACATGTAAATGTAAATCATTAAACATTGGGAAATGATGCTCTAGAATAACTGTTCCAAAGCTGGTTTCTTGCACCAATTAAAAAATAACAATAATACTAATCTGGATTATTCGATGAAAATCCTGGCTCAGCTTCTTGTCCAATACATGATGGGATATTATTTTGCTAGAGGCCAAGGTTTTACAGGTTTCCAAAAATATATTAATTTGTTCAAAATAAATAATCATAGTATATCATCAAATTTGATGCATCCAACAGTTCGTTACTCACCAGTAACGTATAAAAGACTGGATATGGCAGGTCACTCTCAAAATAAACTCTGGGTTTGAAATTGACAGATTTGTATTTTTTCTTATAACTGATGAATCACAGAAGTTAACATTTATGTTACTTATAGTTAATAATAATAATAATAATAATAATAATAATAATAATAATAATAATAAAACCCGTGGAGGCCCGGGAGAAGAATAGGCCTCCGGTATGTTCTGCCAGTCGTAAAAGGCGACGAAAAGAACAAACCACTAATAGGGCTAACCCCCCTTTTAGTGTGATTACTTGGTTCAGGACAGAACTAAAGAAGCCTCGGACAAGTGCCGTCATGGTCGGGGACGACGCTTGAACCCTATGCCCGCCCACAATGGTAACGACACTGCTAGCCAACTGGAAAAGGATTTAAATCCGAATAGAGGTGTTTTGCAGGATATGCTTCCTGCAACCACCCTAGAAGGAAAACAAAGACAGAGGATGAGATGGTCAGATGAAGTTAATCGACACCTCATGTTCTGTTATTACCAAGCAACAAACCTAGGAACCAACACAACTGGATACAGATCACAAGTATACACAACATTTATTACCAGATACCCGGAATTAAAATTTTTAACAGAACAACGACTAGCTGATCAGATCCGTGTAATAATCAAAAATAACAGGATACCCCAGTCAGAATTAGAAAACATCAAACAACAAGTACAACAAATACTGGAACAAAATAATTTGCAATCAGAAGAGGAAGAAAATACAGTAATGGACTCAAACATCCCAGAGCAAACAAACAAAGACCAACACGCATCAATTAAACAATCAGAGGAAAACGAAATCTTAAGACAGCCACCAGAACAAGCACAAATAGAACACGAAGAGAGACACGTGTTAGATATAGAAGAGAAATTTCAGCTGACATATATAGAATACAAAGACACAAATACAGACATTAGACCATTCTTGCATAGACCGCCAAATAACCCACAAGTCGAAACAACAATAAAAACTATCAACACAATCATACACAACAAAATAAATGAAAACACAACTATGGAAGAGTTACAACTACTGGTTTATATAGGAGCACTCACTACACTAAATATACACACTAGGCAGAGATCAGAACAAACCAACACACAGAAGAAACCCACAAAACCAGCATGGCAACACAGGTTACAGATCAGAATAGAAAAACTGAGAAAAGACATCGGACAGTTAACACAATTTATAAGAAATGAAATATCAGACAAAAAACGAAAAAGGTTAGGTAAAATCTCACAACAAGAAGCAATAGAGCAATTAGATGAAAAAAAGCAGAAATTGCAAGCATTGGCCAAACGACTTAGAAGATACAAAAAAAGTGAAAATAGAAGGAAACAAAACCAAACATTCAACACAAACCAAAAGAGATTTTACCAAACAATGGATAACACACACATTAAAATAGACAATCCACCAAACATAACAGACATGGAACACTTCTGGAGCAGCATATGGTCAAACCCGGTACAACATAACAGGCATGCACGGTGGATACAAGCAGAAACAGACACATACAAGATGATACCACAAATGCCTGAAGTGATAATTTTGCAACATGAAGTCACCCGAGCAATTAATTCTACACACAATTGGAAAGCCCCTGGAAATGATAAAATAGCAAATTACTGGCTAAAGAAGTTCACCTCAACACATTCACATCTAACTAAATTATTTAACAGTTACATTGCAGACCCATACACATTCCCTGATACACTTGCACATGGAATAACCTATCTGAAACCTAAAGATCAAGCAGACACAGCAAACCCAGCTAAATATCGCCCCATAACATGCCTACCAACAATATACAAAATATTAACTTCAGTCATCACACAGAAATTAATGACACATACAACACAGAACAAAATTATAAATGAAGAACAAAAAGGCTGCTGCAAAGGAGCACGAGGATGTAAAGAGCAACTGATAATAGATACAGAGGTGACATATCAAGCTAAAACTAAACAAAGGTCCCTACACTACGCATACATTGATTACCAAAAAGCCTTTGATAGTGTACCCCACACATGGTTACTACAGATTTTGGAAATATACAAAGTAGATCCTAAATTGATACAATTTCTAAACACAGTAATGAAAAATTGGAAAACCATACTTAATATCCAAACAAATTCAGATAACATCACATCACAGCCAATACAGATTAAGCGTGGAATATACCAAGGAGACTCATTAAGTCCTTTCTGGTTCTGTCTTGCTCTGAACCCACTATCCAACATGCTAAATAATACAAATTATGGATACAATATTACTGGAACATACCCACACAAAATCACACATTTGCTATACATGGATGATCTAAAACTACTGGCAGCAACAAATCAACAACTCAACCAATTACTAAAGATAACAGAAGTATTCAGCAATGATATAAATATGTCTTTTGGAACAGACAAATGTAAGAAAAATAGCATAGTCAAGGGCAAACACACTAAACAAGAAGATTACATATTGGATAACCACAGCGACTGCATAGAAGCGATGGAAAAAACAGATGCCTATAAATACCTAGGATACAGACAAAAAATAGGAATAGATAATACAAATATTAAAGAAGAACTAAAAGAAAAATATAAACAAAGACTAACAAAAATACTGAAAACAGAATTGACAGCAAGAAACAAGACAAAAGCTATAAATACTTATGCTATACCAGTATTGACCTACTCATTTGGAGTAGTGAAATGGAGTGACACAGACCTAGAAGCACTCAATACACTTACACGATCACAATGCCACAAATATAGAATACATCACATACATTCAGCAACAGAAAGATTCACATTAAGCAGAAAGGAAGGTGGAAGGGGATTTATAGATATAAAAAACCTACATTATGGACAGGTAGACAATTTAAGAAAATTCTTTCTAGAACGAGCAGAAACTAGCAAAATACACAAAGCAATCACTCATATAAATACATCAGCTACACCATTGCAATTTCATAACCACTTCTACAACCCTTTAGATCACATAACATCAACAGATACAAAGAAAGTAAATTGGAAAAAGAAAACACTACACGGCAAGCACCCGTATCATCTAACACAGCCACACATAGATCAAGACGCATCCAACACATGGCTAAGAAACGGCAATATATACAGTGAGACGGAAGGATTCATGATCGCAATACAGGATCAAACAATAAACACCAGATATTACAGCAAGCATATTATTAAAGATCCCAATACCACAACAGATAAATGCAGACTTTGCAAACAACAAATAGAAACAGTAGATCACATAACAAGCGGATGTACAATACTAGCAAATACAGAATACCCCAGAAGACATGACAATGTAGCAAAAATAATACATCAACAACTTGCCATAAAACATAAACTAATAAAACAACACGTTCCCACATACAAGTATGCACCACAAAATGTACTGGAGAATGATGAATACAAATTATACTGGAACAGAACGATTATAACAGATAAAACAACACCACATAACAAACCTGACATCATACTCACCAATAAAAAGAAGAAATTAACACAACTAATTGAAATATCCATACCCAACACAACAAATATACAGAAGAAAACAGGAGAAAAAATTGAAAAATACATCCAACTGGCTGAGGAAGTCAAGGACATGTGGCATCAGGATAAAGTCGACATTATACCAATTATACTATCAACTACAGGAGTCATACCTCACAATATTCACCAGTACATCAATGCAATACAGCTACATCCAAACATATATATACAACTACAAAAATCTGTAATTATTGATACATGTTCAATTACCCGAAAGTTCCTAAATGCAATATGACATATACCATACAGTTACAAGGAAGTCACGCTTGACCGAGGTCCGCGTCACGTTCCATTTTTAACCAGACTTAAGTCTGAGAAAAAGAGTCAATAATAATAATATTTATTCAACATCGAATAATCAAATACAATCCCTAGAAATAATACAGTTTCAGGACATCATACAGATAATTCTTCTGAATACGTCAGTTTATAAATTACAAACTAAAGATTTGTTTGTATTTGACGATAGTCAGTTAAATGAGATGAATTTCTCTTCATCTTACATAAAAACATGTTCCAGTCCATCCTTACCACCACGGTTCTCTCCCGTGACTGTATCACGGTTTTCTATGTGAAACTAAACAGAGACATCACTGGCCCATTGAAGCAAAGAACCGGTGATGTTTTTTCCCCAGTGAGCCTAACTTCACATTTACCATGAAAATGTGTAAGGTGTAAACAAATTTTAAAGAAAGATCTTAAACATAACTTTATAAAGAAGTTTTGTGATCGAATAATGCTAAGTGTATAAATACTTGCCAGATACTGGTGAAAGAAACATTTGGAATATTACGGGATAATTAATATTCTTACAAGTCAGAAAATGAAAGAAATTGTTTTCCAAATTAACACAGAAAAAATATAAAAAGAAGGAAGGAATTTCAAATAAATGTCTTCAGACAACATATTTATCTCAAAAACTCCCGTCATGAACAAATGATATGCAGCTTTTGAAGAATCATCTAGTGAAAAAAGAATGGAATCAGGGAGTTCATCAAACAGAAAATGTATCATCTGGTATTGAACAGAAGTATCAGTAGTACAAATTTGCTATACTACAGGACCCATGATTGTACTTGGGATAAACCTCTTCATCTGAAGCAAATCAATGGCCACAAATGTCTTTCTTCAGGGCTCCAAAATTATGGAAATGGGGAGATATTGGGACTATATGGAGGATGTGTAAGAGCGTCCAAGTGAAACTTCTGCAGCATAGTCGAAACAACAGGTATGCCAGCTCCTGGAAAGTCTTTGACGGCAAGGGCCCACTGCTCATTGGCTTTCTGGAACACGGTGCCACAATTAACACACAGCAGTACATGGACACTTCACAAAAATTGAATTGTGCTGTAAAAGCAAAATGCCCAGGAATGTTGACACATGGCATCATTCTGTGCAGATACTGTCCTCAATACCTACTTTCTGATCTTGGTGTCTTCCTGCCCACTTGTTACGTAGATTTATTCTGCTACATCGTAGCAGTTTTGCAGGGAAGCCGTGAAACATTTTTCATACAGTCCCCCATCTCTTACCATGTGATTTTCATTTTTTAGGAGCCTGGAGAAAGATGTGGGTGGTCACCAATTTTCTTCAAATGGAGAAATGCACACCTGTGTACAACAACAGTTCTGTAGGCAAGTGCTAACATTATGCCAGGAAGCCCTTGACTATCTTGTCTCATTGCTGGATAAATGTGTTAAAAGTTATGGTGATTACTTTCAAAATAATAAACATGTTATGTACTTTTTCCATCTGACTCATTTTCATTTGACTACCGTGGTGCCAATTTTAGCTAAAAAATAGTGATCCCATTGTGTCCGCTTAAAGAGAAACACAAAGAGTAACTGGAACTATCGTAAATAAATCTAGTCATATCAGTATGGTGAAAGCCTTTCAAGACCTATTGGCTTTCACTTTATGTCCTGTAGAAGATTATCCCGTAGTATGTAGTTCTTTTTCTGTAAGTATACAGATTTTTTATGGTGTGCCACTATCAGAGCACGCTATTTAACAAGAACTCTTTCATGTTCTGAACAGAAACAATCTTCCATTTCAGGTAGAAATCAGATTACCAATAAGAATTTTTGGTTTGATTGTGGGTTTCCTTATGCAACATTAAGAGTGTGAAATTCCATAATGTTACAGTGTTGCTATTCGTAGTCATTGCTATTTACCCTACAGCACTGTATTAGATGTTTGGTAAATTTTAGTTTCCTTTATTCTGGAAAAATTATATAAAGAATATGATCACTAATCATCCACACTGCCTGACAAAAAGGTGCAACACCCTCCTAAGGACTGTGTTCAGTAGCACCAGGTTACAATATGTGTGTATGAGGGACTGTAATGCTAGCAATTCATTCGTCACAATCATTGGTGGTCAGATAGTGTTCAGGAGACCTGTCCGTGCGCTGTATGCTTAGACCCTTATCGACAGTAACTCCGCTGTGTTTACAGGTGAACAGCGTTTGCAACATTAATTATGGGGTACAACCATGCCACACTGATGTGCAACTAATCCTGTTGGACAGCTTCAGCTGTTTGAACAGGGTCGCATTGTGGACCTGCAGGAAGCTGGAAGGATATATTGATGAATTGCTGCCCTTGTTGAACACAATGTATCCATGGTGTGGCACTGCTTTGAACAGTAGTTTATGGAACACTGTCACACCTATAGACCAGGTTCTGGATGTCTGTGTAGTATAGACACACATTGTGTGAGCCACAGTGGCCAACCAAATATCACCCAGGGATGAAATCTGGCCACATGTTGCACCTAACTGTGTTGTCAGAGATCACTGGGAACTGTCTGCTTGCAGCAGGATTAAGATCATCTGCGCCCTGGATGCGTTACCATTGTCACCAGAGTGATGCCCAGCATGGATAAACTCTGGTGCCATGCAAGACTTGACTGGAGGGAGGAATGAGGCTCTGTTGTCTTCAGCGATGGGAGCAGGTTCTGTCTGTTAGTGAATGAGGAACATACATGTGTATGACTTGGACATGGTGAACTGCCTACCAGAGCACATTTACGCATGACAGTTACCATCCCAGCCTTCATGTTGTGATGAGGTGTCAGTTACAACATGCAGTCACATTTCGTGTTTATGCAGGGTAAAGTAACCAATTCCTGCTAGATTGCACAGGCTGTTATTCACATGCTACTGCCATTTCTTTGAAGGAAAGATGGTCTTTTAGCATGAAATGCACAACCACATACAGCTACTGTGTCACAGTGTGCTCTTCTTGGTGTACAACAACTGCTTTGATCATCAAGCTTATAAGATATCTCTTGTCAGTTGAACATGTATGGGATATGGTAATGCAGGAACTTAATAGTTCTCCAGTGCCTGCAGAAACAATTGTCACATCGCAACAAAAGGTGCAAGCTGCTTTGGACAGTGTATCACCTATTGTTGCCTTCAGAGGGGTTACACTGTGTATTGACCCAACTGTTTGAACTCACTTTAGTGTGACATATTTCAATTGGTCTGAATGTATCATATTTGTTGTTGTCGTCTTCAGTTCGAAGACTGGTTTGATGCAGCTCTCCATGCTACTATATTCTGTGTGAGCCTCATCATCTCTGAATAACTACTGCAACTTACATCCTTCCAAATCTGCGTATTGCATTATCTCTTGGTCTCCCTCTACAATTTTTACCCCACACACTTCTCCCCAGTACCAAATTAGTGGTACTGTAATGTGTCCCTGTCAGCTGATCCCTTCTTCTAGTTAGGTTGTGCCACAAATTTCTTCTGTCGTCAGTTCTATTCGGTACCTCCTTATTAGTTACATGATCTACCCACGTAACCTTCACCATCCTTCTGTAACACCACATTTTAAAAGTTTGTTTCTCTTTTTGTCTAAACTGTTTATCATTCATGTTTCACTCCATACAAATGCTTTCAGATAAAATCTAACACTTAAATCTGTATTCAGTGTTAACAAGTTTGTTTTCTTCAGAAACAATTTCATGCCATTGCCAGTCTACATTTTATATCCTCTCTACTTTGGCCATCATCTGTTATTCTGCTGCCCAAATAACAAAACTTGTCTGCTATTTTAAGTGTCTCATTTCCTACTCTAATTCCCTCGGCATTGCCTGATTTAATTCCAGTGCATTCCATTATTCTTTCGCTGTTTTTGTTTATGTTCATTTTATGTCCTCCTCTAAAACACTGTCTATTCTGTTCAACTGCTATTCCAAGTCCTCTGCTGTCTTTGACAGAATTACAGTCATCAGCTACCTTCAATTTTTTATTTCTCCTCCCTGAACTTTAAGACCTACTCCAAGTATGCCTTTGGTTTCCTTTACTGCTTGCACACTGTAGAGACTGAATAACGTCAGGGATAAGCTACAACTCTGTTTCATTCCCTTCTCAACCACCGCTTCCATTTCATGGTCCTCGACTGTTATAACTGCCGTCTAGCTACTGTACTAGTTTTAAATAGCCTTTTGCCCCCTGTATTTACCCCAACTACCTTCAGAACTTCAGAGAGAGTATTCCAGTCAACAATGTCAAAAGCTTTCTCTAAGTCGACAAATGCTATAAACATAGGTTTGCCTTTCCTTAACCTACTTTCTAAGGTAAGTTGTGTTCCAACATTTCTCTGGAATCCAAACTCATCTTCCATGAGATTGGCTTCTACCAGTTTTTCCAGTCTTCTATAAAGAATTCATGTTAGTATTTTGCTACCATGATTTATTAAACTAATAGTTCAGTAATATTCACACTGTCAGCACCTGCTTTCCTTGGAATTGGAGTTATTACATTCTTCTTGAAGTCTGAGGGTATTTTGCCTCTCTAATACATCATGGAAGAATTTGTCATGGCAGGTTCTCCCAAGGCTGTCAGTTGTTCTGACACAATGTTGTCTACTCCAGGAACCTTATTTCAACTCATGTCTTTCAGAGCACTGTCAAATTTTTGTAGTATCATATCTCCCATATCATCACCATCTACATCCTCTTCCATTTCTATAATATTGCCTTCAAGTACATCTCCCTCATATAGACCCTCTATATACTCATCCCAACTTCTGCCTTTCAGCTTTTGCTTCTTTGCTTAGGACTGGTTTTCCATTCAAGCTCTTGATATTCATACGTCTGAGTCTCTTTTCTCCAAAGATCTCTTTAATTTTCTTACTTGTAGTATCTGTCTTTTTCCTAGTGTTACCTGCTTCTAAATTCTTATATTTACCCTCTAGCCATTTCTGCTTTGCCATTTTGAGCTTCCTATCAATCTCATTTTTTAAATATTTGCATTCTTTTTTGCTAGCTTCATTTGCTGCATTTTTATGTTTTCTTCTTTCATCAATTAAATCCTATACCTCCTGTGTTACTCAAGGATTTCTGTTTGGCCGTGTCTTTTTCTGATTTAATCCTCTGCTGTCTTCACTATCTTATCTCTCAAAGCTATCCATTTGTCTTCTACTGTATTCCTATCTCCTGTCCTAGTTAACTGTTGCCTAATGCTCCCTCTGAAACTCTCAACAACCTCTGGTTCTTACACCCCATCTCCACAATTTCCTACCTTTTTACAGTTTCTTTAGCTGTAATCTAAAATTCACAACCAATAAATTGTGGTTAGAAGTAACATGTGCCCTGGGAACATCTTCCAATTTAAAACTTGGTTCTGAAATCCCTGTCTTACCATTACATAACCAAATCTGAAACCTTCTGGTGTTTCCAAGTCTCTTCCATGTGTACAACCCTCTTTCATGACTCTTAGACCAAATGTTCACTTTGATTAAATAATGTTCTGTGCAAAATTCTACCAGGTAGCTTCCTCTTTTATTCCTTTCCCCAGTCCATATTCACCTACAATTTTTTCCTTCACTTCCCTTTCCCTCTCTCGATTTCCAGTCCTCAATCACAATTAAATTTTTGTCTCCCTTAACTGTCTGAATAATTTCTCTTACCTCATCAAACTTTTTTTCAATCTCTTCTTCATCTGTGGAGCTAGTTTGCATATGAACTTGTACTACTGTGGTGGGTGTTGGACTTGTGTATGTCTTGGCTACAATAATGCGTCCATTATTCTGTTAATAGTAGCTTACTCACATTACTTATAACTCTGTATGCATGTGACTAGAAGTGCTGTTCCTCCTGACACTGTACTTCTCTAAACACATCAGATGAATTCGCAATTACGAATAATGACTACAATCAGCTGTAGAATGGAATAACGACAATGAAAATTTGTGCCAGACTGGGACTCGAATCCTGATTTCCTGCTTATCGTGAACGGTTGCCTTACCATTGTTGTCATTCCATTCTACAGCTGATGGTAGTCATTATTTGCAGTTGCGAATTCATCTGATGTGTTTAGTAATGGCTCTGGTTGCCGCAGTGCATCGTCATCAAAATAACACCGGCTTTGCAATATCATATTTATCTTTCAGTACTGGGCATGCAACTTTCAAACACATCTGATCAGTATGGGAATACACATAATGGATGTGTACGTACAGATTGTAGACATATGGTTGATGATGTAAGGAAATTTGGGTCTGCCCATGAGTCTTGCATGGATAGCCAAATGGTAAGGCAACTGCTCTCAATAAGTGGGAAATCTGGGTTTGAGTCCCAGTCCGGCACAAATTTTCATTGTCGTCATTCCATTCTACAGCTGATTGTAGTCATTATTCGCAATTGCGAATTCATCTGATGTGTTTAGTAACAGCTGTGGTCGCCGCAGTGCATCGTCATCAGAAAAACACCGGCACTGCAATATCATACACTTCACTAATTCTCACTATATCTAATTTCAACATATTCATTTCCATTTTTAAATTTTGTAACTTATTTGTGCTATTAAAGGATATAACATTCCGCACTCCACTCTGCAGAACACCAATTTCTTTCTCCTGATTCAACATCCTCCTCAGTAGTCCCCACCTGGAGATCCGAATGTGGGACTATTTTACCTCCAGAATATTTTACTGAAGAGGATGCCATCTTCATGCCATTGGGAAAAATCACGATTGTAGTTTCACCTGGAATTCAGCTGTTCACAGTACCAGCACAGCAAGGTCGTTTTGGTTGATGTTACAAGGCCAGATCAGTCAATCATCCAGACTGTTGCCCCTGCAACAACTGGAAAGGCTGCTGCCCCTGTTCAGAAACCTCACATATACTCCTACTACAATAAACTACCTGTCACCTCACTTGTCAGTAAAATGACCTTGTTCTCGAGGGTGTTGCATTTTTTTTACTGGCAGTGTACACTCATATTTATATTTTTCTAAATAATATTATGGAGTACTTTCATGTGATTTAATTGCAGTACTTATGTGTAAATTAATTTCTTACTAATATGAATATAATAGAGGGAAACATTCCACGTGGGAAAAATATAGCTACAAACAAAGATGATGAGACTTACCAAACAAAAGCGCTGGCAGGTCGATAGACACACAAACAAACACAAACATACTCACAAAATTCAAGCTTTCGCAACAAACGGTTGCTTCGTCAGGAAAGAGGGAAAGAGAGGGAAAGACGAAAGGATGTCGGTTTTAAGGGAGAGGGTAAGGAGTCATTCCAATCCCGTGAGCGGAAAGACTTACCTTAGGGGGAAAAAAGGACAGGTATACACTCGCGCACACACACACATATCCATCCGCACGCATATACACAGACGTGTGTGTGTGTGTGTGTGTGTGTGTGTGTGTGTGTGTGTGTGTGAGAGTGTATACCTGTCCTTTTTTCCCCCTAAGGTAAGTCTTTCCGCTCCCGGGATTGGAATGACTCCTTACCCTCTCCCTTAAAACCCACATCCTCTCGTCTTTCCCTCTCCTTTCTCTTTCCTGACGAAGCAACTGTTTGTTGCGAAAGCTTGAATTTTGTGTGTATGTTTGTGTTTGTTTGTGTGTCTATCGACCTGCCAGCGCTTTTGTTTGGTAATTCTCATCATCTTTGTTTGTAGATTAATTTCTTTCTATTAAGACTTAAGCATCAGTGCTATGCAGCCTTACATACAAAATATCATGCAATAAAATTACTAAATCTGTGAAGTAAACATTTGTAGTGGTTCACTAGTTCACGAGCCATTCCTTGATGAAGACTCTCATTGTTGAAAACATTATACGTGGATATTTAAAACAATTTAATGTATCATTTATTTTCAGTCTGAGTTGCACTTTTTTATTTTAAATATCAGTACAGTTGCTGTCCTCTCATGAAGAATATGTTGGTTATAGTACGGGTGATAAACCCTGCTCTTTGTGTTGAATAATATGTGCTTGGATTATTCTGTGCCTGTGTATAATATAAAGTTGTCAATTTTGAATTCATTTATTAATTTGTTCAACAGGATCGTGATGGTCTCATTGAAGTAATGCTGGATTTTGTCGAGGCTATGAATCCAGACATTAGGTTCAAACGGCAGTTCTCTGTACTGAAGGACAGAGATCTGACTGGAGAACTGAAAGACATTTGGCTGGCAGTACATATGATGAGAGAGCGGGAGAGAATGGAAGGTGTGAAAGGACGTGATGTTGTAGGACCTGAGGGTGAATGGTTGCAGGTTGCATACGAGACAGAAGTGACATTAACTGAAGATAACCCAGGTGCAACCACAGAACCAGCTGTACATTCTCGAGAGAATCCCACAAGAGAGACTCTTGCAGCTGAACAAGTTTCCAATGAAGAATGGTTGTATGTTTCTCGTGAAACTGAATGTGCAAGTGGAAGACATTTGGAGGCTGCATCATCAACATATGGGAGCAAGTCTAGACACAGAGATGCTGACAAAAATATTAGTAACTCTCCACCACCCAAAGTAAAACAAATAGAGAATTGTCATACTGGAATGAATGAAAAATTGACTGACTGTTTCTCAGGTGTTGATGCCACACGGCAGGTGCCCAACAGTTCTAGAACTACTGTGTGTAACTCATCGGAATCTCAGGGCTCGCACCATACATCGAATGTTGTTCCTCAGAATACACATCAGGGCTTAAGCAATAAGAAATCTGAGTTTGAAGCATCAGTGGCTAATGCTCACAGTTACAAACCTAATGAATCTCCAGCAAATGTAATTCACCTTGATCATGATTATAATTTAGTTAAGCCTTTTAAAGTGGAAGATCGTAATGAGAAAAGATCTTGTAAGAATGGGCAGAAGCGTGATCATCTGGTACATGAAAAAAAGAAAAGTTCAACAGAGAAGGTGCCACTATCTGAGCGTGGTGATTCAGATAAACATAAAATATGTGCAAAAACGGCAGATGGAAGTGCTAGTCACCATACACAGTCAGATACTACTGAGAAGTTGTGTTCAGGGAACCCCACAGACTGTAGTTCTGTTATTAAATCTAAAATTTCAAAACATGAATCACCTACAAACACAGAAAGAAATGAACATTCAAAAGAGAATTTGTGTACGGGTACAGTGACTGTTTCAGTTCCATAGTTGAAATTAAGACAGGAAGTTTCATAGTTGGCAGTATGATACAATTGCCTTTTTTTAATCAGTATTTGTGCTTTAGAAGAATATCACCAGACAAATATGAAACCTATGTGTTGTTAGAGCTGTGCTTTTTGTAATTATGTATATAAAATTTTAAATTTATATGTATTTGGTTTTGAAATAATGTTTACAGGTGGGTGGTAACATGTTTATAAGCTTTCTAATTAGTCAAAGTGCTGATCTACACCTGTTGTTGGTGTTTCAGTGTCTATGACAGCATTTATTCATTAATACTACTCAGAAGATAAAATAGGAATAATCCATGCTGAATCCTACCTTCCAGTTTTAATGACAATTAAGTTCTTGTTAGTGGAAAAATAGATCATCTAGCAGTTAGTGTGTCAACATTATTTACACCATCACATTCACAATACCAGCAGATGAAGGTATGATATTTTAGCTGTTACTAGCTCTTAAGTGTAATGTTGCACTGTCATTTGTATGTTGCTCACTTATAAATTTCATCAAGGAGGAATTATATTATCAGATGTGCTTGCTTCCGATATAAATGATGAACTTTGTCATCAAATGTGTGATAAATCACTCTGATGGCAGGTTATGTAGAACAGTGTTGTGCAGTAACATGATTTGTATTCTGTGTGCAGTAACATGATTTGTATTCTGTGAACAGAAACCTGATACTGACAGTGAATTGTGCTTGTTTCATAGAGAATTGTTAATACAGGATGCATTAGAGGGAAGACTGTGTAATTGTTTGTTTCTTGACTTAAGCTTAGCTGGAGACATTTTGTTCCTACATTGGCAATAAAAATTCAGTTATGTTATTCATTCTGGTAATACAGAAGACAGTCCCATTTTTGGGAAAAGATGGCCCTCTTGACTCTCACAAATTAATTTTTGCTGTCATTAAGGGAGATTTTATTAACTTGAACAGAGCATAGGATGGATGGCTATTATTCAAGGTGTTATATTATTTGAACATTTTTGTTGTGTTTCCAGGACTTTAAAATTGACCAGTAGTTGGTTTTCATGAAAATGGGTAATGGTGCTTCATATTTGTGGCTGTTGTAAGATTAGGCTTTGATGCCGCATTGATGTGTGATAATTGAGGATGGAGAAATTTGAGGGGCAAGGATGAATTGATCTCGGTACACAGACTACATGAAAAGAAATAAGTTTCTGATGTACTCCAGTTCGTCATGTGATCTGAAACTGATGATTATAATTTGTCTGATATTGAAAAAAACTAATATTGTTAATTTAGATGATACCATGTTGACTAATGGGAGTATAAAATCTTTGAGCCACAGATTCTGTCTGAACACCAGTCCACTTTATTCTCTCTTTGGTAAGATATAGCATGAAGATTCCATCTCTAACAGTAGGTAAAATATATAACTTGATAACCATAGTCTAAGACTTGTGGGTGCTTCTTGTCATGACGCATCAGATGTGGCATAATGCTATGGCATATTCTCTCACATGTAAAAACTATATTCCAATTTGGAAAGTTTAGATATTTGTGTGCAGTTAAAATAGATGTTAGTGTCACAATACATTCGGGTTTCTGAAACACTGAGAAGTAATAGAGGTGTGAATCTTTTTACCCACTGTGGGGTGTACATACACTATGTGGACAGCCTGTGACAAGTTAAAACGAGAGGAATAGAGAGTAGCTACATTAAGTTGGAAGCTGAAGTTAGAACATGACATGTGTTTGAGTGCTTCAGTTGGTAAGAGCACTGCTTGTGATACACACACATCAGGGTTAATATTTACATAGCATGCTGTTTTTAACTGCTCACATTCTGTATGTGGCTTAGCAGTTTGGATGTTAAGGGTATTACTTAGATTTCCTGTATGTTGAAATTGATGGCTATTCAGAGATTTCACCATGTTTAGTTTACGGAAAAAGTAAAATCAAAGATGTGCTTGGATGTACCTTAACATATGTAAGAGAGGTACACAACTGCTCATTGAGAGTTGTTTGACTGTCTCTGGCATCTCTGAGTCTTTAATGTAGCGTACTGAAATAAAGTTAGTATTAACTTGATTTTTCATCACAGGTTTAATATGCATAAAAACTACAGTTTTATGCAGAGTTTAAAATATTTTGATGGTGTGTTCTGCATTATGTTACAGTGTTCGTAAAAGCATTGTGGGATGTGAGAGTCCTGTTTCCACAGATATTTGGCAAAAGCTGAAACTGTGCTGAACTGAGTAATCCAGAGACGTACTTTTTATAGGATGTGCTTGTTAAATTGCCGCACACAAATGAGCCTTACAAAACAATTCAGTGCATCAGCTTATCACTGGCTACTCTCCATTTCCCCCAAACTCCTTAGGGGTCTTCCTTTATTGGCCTGGGGCTGTCAACTGTAGGGAGATTCTGTGGTGAAGTCACTCTCTCCACTATATCCATTTTTCTCAAGATGCTGGATGTGGAAATGGGCAGTCTGTGGCAAACTGAATCTTTTTGTAGATATGTGAAGTTCATTAGGGTGACCCAATTAGAAGAGTCTTGTGCAGGTTCAAGATTAATTTGAATACACAGTTGTAACTTGTCATACATGAAGTATTCAAAATTCCCACTACCAAGAGTAAAATAATTCCATCAGCCTTAATTTCATCATTAAAGGTATACAGGTACAGTTGTTTTTTTCCTAAATTCTTTGAAGTGTACAAAGTAATAACATGTTTAGTTGCCACCATTAGCAATTCATTACTGTGTATGTGTTTTGATTGCACCCAACTAAATTTAAATCTTATGTAGATTGTTATTTCATACATTTTTAATTACTGGAGAGAGTGGCAAATTAGTGCAGACTTATGATCCCAGGCAATTTTTAACTGAGTTAATAGTAAATGTCACAAGAAAATGTTAGGAACTGAAATAGTTTTACTATCCAGTTGAAACCAATGGAAAACTTCAGGTGTCTCAGCCAATACTAGTACTGAGCTGTGTACAATTACAATCTTTACAGAGAGGATATGAGTGAAATAGTGTATCTGTGCTGACTGTTCTCAACTACTACTCCTCCCCTATACCCTCCCCTTATACCAGCACACCTCACAAGCACATGTATTTGGCATTTCAGGTTATTGTCAAAGGAAGTCTTAGAATCTGAGTGTTAGATGAATTGCTTTTAGACCACTTTTGTTCAGTAATTGGGGCAATAATTTTTATGAGACATCTTTGTGTGAAGAGGGATGATTATGTTATGGGAATTTGTTCAGTTTCTGCATCCGATATAGTCCTCGAATTGATAAGAACTATTATTGTTGAACTGTTTTATTAACATTTATGGAAAGATTTTATTGTTACTATATTGATTAATATTTGTGTGGTAGATTATGAATTTTTCCTGTTGCTACTGTGTCTGTTTGTGTGTGTGTTTTCTTTTAATAACTCATATTTTTGGTTCCCTTCAAAATATCCGTTATTTTTTTATGATGGTTGCTCTTACCTTCCCCCTCCCCCCCCCCCCCTCCTGCCCCCAACCCCCAACCACCACCACAAGCACCTTCAAAGTGTATACTCCTCGTAATTTACTAAGAAGCTAACGTATTAAAATAATTGATCACATAGTGTGGTTCATATTAAGACCAAACTTTTTTTTGCCCTCTTGTTTCACAGCATCCAAGAGTATGAACATTGTTATTATTTGTAATAATAATTTTGAGTTCTTTAAACGTTACTGCTTTTAGATGTTGCTTACACTCTACATTTCCATTCTCATTGCATCCTTTCTTCCAAATATCAACATTGCTAATACTAAAAATAAATCTTATTGTGCCTACGAAATGATATAATGACATCCTGTTACATCCCACATTAGCCCCGCTGCCATTTACAAGTTCTGAGTATGCCAATACATGTTCAGTCACTATCCAGTTTTGTAACATGCATATCTACTTTGTGCTGATGTTCATCATGCTGCACCCACAAGAAAACATTCTCAGTTTTGCCTGCCACTTCACTCACCATTCTCATTTATCATTTAAAGCATAGCGGTTTTCATTTGTAATCTTAGACATGACTCCCCCTCCCACAATGGAAAGATATCATCTGCAGCCAGATCACGTCTACTTTCAATGATTTTTTATTTATTTTAAATTTTGTATACTAGGTTTTAGTATTTCTCCTCTGTTTCATCCTTTCTTTTAGGATTGGGACTAGTCACAATGGATTTATCAGTATAGTAGTGTTGTTTATAGTAATGAAAATTTTGCTCTTCAGCAAAAAGTTCTGAAATCAACTCTCCTTCAGATACTGATGAGTGTATGTTTGTCATTTTTTCTTATGAGAGAAGAGATTTGTATTATTTACAGATAGAGCCAAAATTTGTGAGGAAGTTTTTTTGTCACATATTGTGCGACAGTAACCCACTGTGAAGAAGAATAAGAAACTACTGAAAAACTACATTAAGTAGAAGTAACAGCAGATTTCTGTTGGATTTCATTTCTTTGTTCCCTTGAATGAGTAGTTAGTAGTTTTATAAGTAGATAAATGAGTGTGTATAATGCAAAATTTCTGGATTTTCTGAACAGCCCCCACTGCATTATATGTTGAAGTGATTAAGGTGCGTCACTTTATTTGATTCCACAGTATTGAATATCTCCAATATGTTATCAGTTGGCTGACTTGTGTTCAAGGAGTATAACTAGGTTTGCACATTCACACTGTCGTCAATCTGTGACTTTTCTCCATAGTAGAGAGTTCTAATGTTACATTAAATATATGTCAATAACCATAATGTGTTGCGGTGATTACACTTGTAGACAGCAGTTTCAGTCCTCTGATCATCTTACCTTCTCTGTTGAAGTCAAACAGTGTCTAGACCTAAATTCGATGTTAATACTGTTCATCTTAATGTAACCAGTTTTTCTTCAGGAGCTTATTGTTTGATTTATTCATCAGTTGATATGTTTGGAGCCAGAAAAGCATGAATATTTTTACTTTGCATTAGCAAAAACTGTTGTATGCTGTGAAGTTTTATTTTCCTATGTGTTAAGCATTGAAATGGCTTTTTAGGAAGCAGCCCTATTTACTGTATCCCCTGTAGTGGGAATCTGAATGGAGCCATTTCTTCCTATAAGGCCCTAAAGGCAATGTGTATGCCCAATTTTTATTGATGTATAATGAGCAGATGTGTAACAAATGGTGACAATAACAGAACATACATCAGAACTATTCGAGTTGACATCTCATTTTTTAAGATAATACATAAAGAATCTAGGAATGCTGGACATTTAATAAAGTGTGAAACAATAGGTAGAGATTAACTTCTTGTAATATCTGTGTCTTGTAATATCTGTGTGCAGCCTGTGTGATATGTTTAAAGGGCATCATTTTCTGCTTATGGCTGCAGAAGTTTTTATTATGGTATTACCGTTTCAGCATTATGGCATTGTCATGTATCCATAAAGTGTAAAATGATGTCTTTTAAATAGGTAGAAAGCTAGTAGACGCATGCTGTTGTAGAATAAATTAAAAATATTTTTCCTCTCGTCATTAATATAGTTATTCCTCTTCTGAAAGATTTGTTTATGTACCCACACAGTACTTTATACTTTAATTGTTAAATCTTGTTATTCATCATTTCCAGTTTGTAATTTCAAAACTTTATCCAGCTTAATAACAGTTTCATTTGAAATGTGATACAATGTGACAATTTAGACATCTTTCCACATTGGTTATAAGTTTGGATTGTTTTACAGCTGAATGATATGTAAAATATCTATAAGTGAATGGGAACTTTGTTTGTTGCATTGTATCATACCCTGAAAATAAACATAAATAAGTTACTTTTTAAATTAGAGATAAGTCTCCAAAATGTTTACTTGACACAACTAGATGTTAATGTTTGTTAAAAATCTTAAATGTTTGAAGTGTCTTAAAGTCACAAGAGTTTAGAAGTGTATCTAGACAATGTGAAATTGCTGGAGGAATATTTTGCAGTTCTCATTTGAGTTCGAGAAATAATTTTCTGATAGGTGCCAAAAAATTGCCTTTTTAAACTTCTCTTACTCAATTACGACAGCATAATACACTATTTTTGTTGCTGATTGGGTTTTTTAAACACTTTTGTGGATTCTGGGAAGCTCTTGTATGATTCCTTTCATCATCTCATTAATTGAGTGTTAATATGTCTGCATTTATCAACATTAAAATAACAAAGGGATTTTGAATGGCAGTGCGCTTGATACAGTTTGATCAGCTCCAGAGATTTATGCTAGTTGTGCAAATTATTGGAAACTGTTTGCAAATAACCATTATTTTCACAACTTAAATGATCTCATTTTGAATTTTTGTGAAGCCAGTCCCACCAACAAAAGGCAATTATAACACAATACTGGCCAATCTAAAAGCTAATATATAGTTAAAGGTAATTGTTTTCATATTAGCTGATCATCTGCAGTCATTATTAGAGTAAGTTATAGTATTAAGTTATATATCTTAGAATTGCTGAATGTGTTAGCCTTCTTATAAATGGACATAGTCTTGTGAATGTTAAATAGCTTTGAAGGAGTAATGTAGCACTTAGTATATCTGTCTCGCTGTTACCTTATTAGAATTTTCTGTGCAGAAATGATGATGATGCCATTTGATATACTCTGATCTCAGTGTGAAGTAACAACTTGTATATTTACTTTACTAGCTATGAGTAAGTTCAGTGAACAAAGCAGGCCTTATGTTAGTTTCCACTGTTTTGCTTTCCTAAGGGGGAGCTAGGTACTTGCCAGATAAACAGTTATTGACTTTAAGAACATTTGAAAGTTTCTGTAAGATGATGTATAATGTTTCAGTGAAAATGTGACAGGTGTTTACGTTGAAGATATGGTAATTGGATTTCTCATGGTTTTTTATGAACTTCGTATGAATTTTTGCTTTGTAATGATTTTACTTGACATGTGTTGTTGTAACAGAGTTCTATAAACCAACAACTGTGCTAGAACTATTGAATTTTTTAAAAAATATGTATATAATACTCAGTATTTGTAAGTTCTATATTTTTGAATTTTTTTCATGTTAGACTAGTATGCTGTATTGCATTGGAGTTGCAATGTGATTGGGCAATAACGTCCTGTGCTTGTTTCGGAAACATAATTCGTTGCATGCACTGCAGAATTTTTTTAAGGCTAGTGATCCACAGTGACATGGTAGATGCAAATTTACAATTTGTAATGATCTCACAAATTCATATGATTTGGTGAATAAAAATATTAAACTTTTGTATTAATTAAATTGAGTACTAAAACTCCTTCCTAATTATGTACTGTAGAACGTGTGATATTATTGTAATCATTTTGCTTTGCATATGTCGTGTTATTTTTAATGAGATCGTTGTTTTATTTTTGTTGAAAAATAATTGAACGTGCAATATGTTAGACTAGTGTTGATATTGCTTTTCTTAAACCATTTGTTGAAACATTAACAGTTTACACTTAATTTTCTTTGTTTTATAAGAAACAAATCTTTTCTTATTCACATCTGATAAGGCGCTATGTGAAAGATTTAATAGTGCTCACATGTTAAACTGATGTTCCATCCCATTAGTGCCTAGCTTGGGAGGATCTCTTAGGTGATTGATATCTAATCACAAGATTTTTATCACCCCATTCATCTGTCAGCTTAAGTGGGATTCCATTGTGCTGTACATTTTGTGTCATTAACATTTGCTGGCTTGCCTTTGTGTAACAGCAATACTGCCATAATGATTTAAAATAAGACTCTTGCTCAAACTAATTGTGAGAGTCACTTTTTTGTAGGTACCAATACATGTTGACTGGAAATTAACAAATTGCAGGGGTGGTCCACAGATTTCTGGCAAATGCCGCTTCAGCTACACTACATCCATTGTTTCAAATTAATATAGTTCAAAGGTCTTCAGGTTTCAATTTTGTGTTGTACTGAACATTTGAGAGACTATCTGTATTATTTAATTTATTTTACAGTATTCCACCTTTCTAACATAGCATTATTTTCTGGTGCCTTTGCCAACTATTGTATTTACACTTACTTTCTCAGTTGCTCATTTCTCTATAGCTAATTGTCTTATGGTAATTAATGCAGCTTCTGACTGTTCAGATTTTTAGATCACTCTGTCATTCCTAACTTGTTCTGTTCAAAATGTCATGTTTGACCTGAAGTTCTGAGTGGCTATCCAACTATTCTCTTTTGTCATTGTAAGGCACTTTCCTGCAATCCTTTTTCTCTTTTTAAACAGTCAAATCCACCTCAGGATATAAAGACCATGGGTTTATAAGCAGCTTTTTATTTGTTGGTCTACTGTCAGTTATGAAAACTTCATTCTGTGATATCTCTTGAAATGTGTTTCTGTATTTACCTTTTCATAGTTTTTTGTCATTCCAGTTTTATTTTTCTCAATGTTCTGGTCACATAAACATTCCATCACACACACACACACACACACACACACACACACACACACACACACACACACACACACACACACAAACAAACAAAAATGCACAGTTTTGTAATGATTTTGCCTTGTTCATAACCAATAGCTCTTAAGAAAAGAAAATTTATTTTCTACTTTTTTGTCCTCTGTAGGTGGATTGTATTTATTAGCTGCTTAACCCATTTTTGTCTCATGGAAAGCTTTTATTCAAAATTGAAATAAATGCAGTAAACCCTTTTAATTTTCTTAAACTGTGTACTAGTTCTTTTTCTACATCCCCCAAAAAAATGAAAAGCAGCAGTAACATGATATATCATACTGTAATGGAAGATGTATATACATGGTGGTGAGCCCAAAAAACAAATACAATTTGGAAAATTGGTGCTGGTGTGTTTCTGTGTTCACTTCAGTTTTACCTTTACCAACTTTTTATTCATACTTGTGTGTGTTATTGGTGCCCATGCGCTTCTTTTGCACACTTCATTGGTACAAATTTGCATGGGCATGTTGGAAGGGCAATGTGTGAACATGGTGCTCTCTTCATTCAGGAAGTCATGATATTCTCCTCTATTGGTCATGCTGTTTGAAGCTTGTCATTTTTTTTTCCTTTTTCTTCACTGGGGTAGGTGAAAAATAGACAATTCTGATAATTGGCTACAGTAGTAATGGATGACCTGTGCATTGTCAGTAAAACATTTATGAGTGTAAGGGCGTGTGTTCATTCATCTGAAGACTTCACTTGCAGTGTGGAGTAATCTGGGAACTTGACATTGTTTGTTTTAGGGTTTGAATATTTGCATTCTTTCTTAGTACACAGTGTTCTTATTCTCACTGTTCCTATGTTAATTTTTTGCTTTACATTGAATACACTGAAATTTCAACTACACTGGTGTTCTTTCATGATTTTGTGTGTAGGGCTGATGGGGCCTGAGCTATTGCAGCCCATTCTTCTATCCCTGGTTCATTTCCTTCACCCTGCCTTCTCTCCCTATTGTCACTCCTTCTCCATTGCCCCCTCCTTCCCCTCTCTTGGTGTCCTGATTTATATCAACCTGGCTATCTGCCTGATCCACCTGGTTCCTTGTATTGCTTACAATTTTATTCCTTCTGCCTGTTCTTTCATCCTTATTGATATTTAGGTCCTTGCTTGAGGTTTGACCTCCACTTCTAAATGTTCTGTTTTTAGTGTGAGCCTTTTAGGGAAGAACTCCCTCCCTAGCATCTACTGCGTGGATTCTTCTCCCCCCTTCCTTCCCCTTTCCCTTCCCCACTGTAGCCCCGTTCCTCCCTACTAGGTCACAGCATGTGCAGCTAGCCCATGTTGTGGGGCTGTTATGTACCCATATAGCTGAGGCCCCTGACAACACAGGGATCACACTACTGATATATGAGCTGTTCCCTTCCCGTGTATGCCAAGGAGTGATTGCTTGTCTTCTTGGAGCATTGGAATTCCTGGCAACAGCAGCTGTGCCAGGCGGCCCTTGCTGTAGCTGGATGGTGCCCATGGGGGGAGACCCTGATTGGAATGGGTGGTATCAGGGCAGATGCTTGGTGCATGGAGCATATCAAGCTGCAAAAATCTGGCCATTCACAAGTGACTGTCTCTTTGAATGGTGAAGGATCATGGAATGCTACTTCGTGTGACCCGGCAGCCTTCCCTTCACTGGCTGCACCATGGAAGGAGAGCCAGGCTTGCTGGCTTGGTATGAAACACTTTCCCCATTACCTTGCCTGTTCTAGGATGGATGGGGACACATTCACCACCACAAAGCCATTGTTTTTTTGTAGAGAATTTTGAGGAAAAATTTGGTGAAGTGGAGTTTCTTAGTAAGATGCAGTTGGGCTCTGTTGGTCAAAGCTTCTTCTGCCATCCAGTGTGCAACTCATGTTTGGCAATGTCCCAATACCTGTTACTCCTCAGCAATTTCTGAATATGGTCCAGGGAGTGATTTTTCATAGGGACCTCATCCTGCAAACTGATGAGGAACTCCGGGCTTTTCTGGAGTGACACAGCATTCATTTTGTTTCATGTGTGCACAAGGATAACCACACCAATACCGGCACTTTCATTCTGGCTTTCAAGGGGTATACCCTCCCAGAGAAGGTCAAGGTTATGTGGTATAGATGTGGCGTGAAGCTGTACTTCCCTCCACCTATGCGGTGCTTGCGTTTTGGGCATGTCTTCCCGCTGTACAGCAGAACCTTTGTGTGGTGACTGTGGCCACCCACTCCATGAGCGAAGCCCCTGTGTTCCGCTACCTGTGTGTGTCAATTGCGCTGACCGCCACTCCCCTTGCTTGCTGCATTGCACGGCTTAAAAGAAAGGAAAGAAGATACAAGAATACAAGTCCCTGGATTGCCTGTTTTATGCTGAGGCTCACCAAAAGTATGAGAGACTACATCCAGTCTCACTATCTTCAACTTTTGTCTCTGTTACACTCTTTCCCCCTCCTACCTCCTCCTTACCCCAGCCACATCCCCCTCCTCCTCCCCTGCAGTTCCCATGATCTCCCGTCCGGGAGCAGCTCCCCCTCCCCACTCGAAGAAGTGCCCCATTCTTCAACACCTGCCGAAGATAGGGCAGAGGGTTCATCAAACCACCTTCACAATTGTGATGGTTACCTTACCCACTTCAATGCCACTCAGGCAATTTTACTGCTATTGATCTCACGATCTCCTCCCCTGCTCCTGTGACGTCCTTACGTTGGTCATCTCATGATAACATTTACGACAGTGACCACTTTCTGGTGATTCTATTGTTCTCCTGCTGCCATCAGGCAGACAGGCCCCAGCACTGGGCATTCTGCAGCACCAATCGGCCTTATATACGTCTGTTGTGCACTTCAACACCTCCCTCTTGAATTGCATTGATGTGGTCATGCGAGGCGTCTGCCACTACTCTTCATGCTGCTGGCACTACTGGCCCCATATCCACAGGCCCCCCTCATCGTTGACTGGTATCATAGCAGAACAAGGATGTAGCAATCACTGTCCAGAACCAATGATAGACACTGCAGCGATATAAATGACACTCTACACAGACCAACCTCCTTGCTTTTAAGCGTCTCTGTGCTAAGGCTTGTTACCTTATTAAGCAGAATAAAAAGGAAGGCTGGGTGCGCAATGTTTCCTCCCTGGGGATGTATGCCTGTTTATGACTGTTTTGGTCCAAGGTCCGTAGCCTTCTGGGCCGCCTGTGACAATCCACTGTCCAGCGTCTTAACCTCCAAGGTGCTCTGTGCGCTGATCCATTGGTGCTTGCAGAACACCTTGCGACATACTTTGTAATGGCGTCGACATCCTCTTCTTATCCTGCTGCCTTTCTCCAGTAGAAACACAGAGTTGAACAGACCCCCCTCTGTTTCAACCCTAACATGCTGAGCCCTGTAATGAACGTTTCGCCAAATGGGAATTCTTGCAGGCTCTTACCTCTTCACGAGACACAGCCGCAGGCCCAGATTCCATCCACAACCAGATGATCCAACACTTGGATGTTCTGCAGAGGCAGTGTCTTCTACCACATTTGGTTCACGCGTGCTTTCCCATCACAATGGCAAGACAGTATCATTATCTCCATCCTTAAGCCCATGAAGAACCCAATGTCTCTGGACAGCTACCACCCAATTAGCCTGACGAATGTACTTTGTAAACTACTGGAGAAGATGTTTAGCTTCAAATTATGTTGTGGCTTTTGGACATGACGATCTCCAACTGACCATTTAGTCAGATTGGAAACAGCAATCTGACAGGCTTCTACTAACTGCCAGACCCTTGTCACATGTCCTACATAAGACATATGACATGACTTGTCACCATCATATTTTAGTTACCCTCCATGACTGGGGCTTTCATGGCCCCCTTCCAATTTTTATCCCCGAATTTTTGTCTCACCGGCTCTCCCAGGTTTGAGTTGGCACTTCGCTCAATGCTCCTCAGATTCAGGAGAACGGTATCCCACAGGGTTCTGTGCTAAGTGTCCCACTCTTTCTCATAGCCATCAATGGGCTTGTAACCTCTGTTGGGCCTGTGGTTACCCCAATGTTGTGCGTTGATGATTTTTGCATCTGGTGCAGCTCCCACTCAGTATCATTTTCTGAGTGTCAGCTCCAAGGTGCCATTCGACAGGCCTGTGTGTGGGCCATCTCCCATGGTTTCCACTTTTCTCCCTCCAAAATGCGGGTTACGCATTTTTGTCATCGACCGATAGTACACCCCAATCTGGAACTTTATTTAGGCAACCAGGTGCTTGATGTTGTAGCACAGTCCTGTTACTTGGACCTTATTTTTAATAAAAAGCTGACATTGCTGGCTGATATTTGCCACGTAAGGCTACATGCATGTGGAAGCTTAAGGCTCTCCACCTCCTGGCCCACACATCTTGTGGTGCGGACTTTACTGTTCTCTGGTCTCATCCAGGCTAGATTATGGTAGTCAGGTTTGTGGCTTCACAGCTCCTTCCACTCTACAACTGTTCGACCCTGTTCACCATTGTGGGGTGTGTCTAACCATTGGTGCCCTTCGCCCTAGTCCTGTTGACAGGACCATTCGCTGATTCCCTGACCATCATGTGTACTCTGTCCTATTTGCTAATGAGGGATGTCTCCCACCTGATAACCGCCAATGGGTGGGATTGCCGGTTGCCATGCACCTCACTTCCCTCTGTCCGTATCTCCATCTCCGTTCACTGGAATGCACCCCATGTATTTCCTCCCACACTCCTCCTTGGATTGTGGCTAGACCACAGATTAGGACCAGACTATTCCGGGGTCCTAAGGTCTCTGTCACTCCAGTGGTTTTCCAGTGTCTTATATGTGCCATCCTTGCAGAGTTCCAGGGTGCCACCATCTTCTACTATGATGATTCTAAGACAGTCGATAAGGTGGGATATGCTTTCACGTCTCCTACTGGTTTCTAACACCATTTATTGCCAGGATCATGTAGTGTGTTCACAGCAGAGCTTCTAGCCATTAACAGAGCCCTCCCATTTGGTTTTGCAGGCCTCTCTCCACAGTGCTTTAATTTGTTCCAACTCAATGAGCAGCCTGCAGGCTGTTGACTGATGCTACTGTCATCACCCTTTGGTCTCTGTTATCCATGACCCTCCCTCTGCCCATGGCCGTACCACCTACTCAGTTGTCTTTCTCTGGGTACCAAGTCATCAGGGCATCCCAGGAAACGAACTGGTGACCATTTTGCTAGAGAAGCAGATACTTATCCCTGTTCCCTTTCATGATTCCAGGTGCGGATATGCAAATCTATGCCAAATCTCTCTTTGCCCATAATTGGTGTGCTACCGCTCATTGTAATAAACTCTGCAATCAAGGAGTCTACTGCAGTTTGGCTCTTCCTTCCACTGCTCTCAGAAGGAGTCTACTGTTTTATGCCATCTACGAATCGGTCATACCAGGCTCACCCACTTTGTACTCCTGCGTAACCAGTTACCTCCACAATGTGGTTGTGGATGGTATCCCACATATTGGTGGAATGTCCCTTTCTTTTGGCCCTTCATGCTAAGTATAGTTAGTCTTCCAGATTCCTTAATTTTAATATTAGCAGATGATTCATGGATGGTTAAACTGATCCTCAGTTTCCTCTTTGAAAGTGATATTTTTATTTCCAGATACAAGGTTTTGCTTTACTCTTAGTGCAAGGGCAGGGAGATTGTGGTTGGGACCTCTCTTCATGTCTTTTCAGTCTGGGACCCCATGACTATTCCTTCATGGAAAACCTCTTCTTTTTTTCTAGTTTTTAGATTTGGTTTCACCTTTTATGCCTTTTACTGTGTGTGTTTTAACTTCATCATTTTATAATTTGACTGCCCTGATTGGATCCATCCACCTTTAGTGGACCCTCTTTCTTCTGTGAGTAACTTCAGAATCACGGGACTGATGACCTTGCTGTTTGGTCCCATAAACCCTCGCAATTAATCAATCTGTTACACTGTGGTTACGTTTTTTTGTTGGTGTTTCTATTTTGTCTCAAACTATTCACACGTCTCTCTTTGCCAATACCTTTCCTGCAGTTTGATTGTATTGTTGTTCTACAAAGCTTATAAAATTTACAGATAAACAGAAACTTTGCATTGACTTTTTTGTACTTTCATTCTCCTAAAACTTCTCGGCTTGTTGCTTTGGGTTTGCAGGTAATAGCAGTTTCAAAAATAACTTTTAGTGGACTACTTTCCATTTCTTAGGTTTTGCTGGTGTGAAAGTAAATGTTTAAGATGCTTGGGATGGTGGCTGAATTAAATTTGATGCCACAAGCAGTAAAAGATACTTCATTGTATCATACACAGTGTTGCTTGGAAGGAACACTGGCTCATTCAGAAGATGGTGATTCTAAATAAAACTGTTTTAGTCTGATAGTTATTCACAAAGCGAAACATTTTAATAGTTAAGACCTGAAGGAGTGGATTTCAAGGACATTCAACCCTTCAGAATTGAGGTTTCGATTTCATTAAATAGCTTGGTACATACGTTATTTGGGACTGTTTCCATTTTGTGTCTGATTTCTCCTTCCTTTTTGTTCAACTAAGTACGAACTTTCTCTCTAATGCTTTTGACTCAAGTAAAGTGTTAACTGTGTATGATGGAGTAACAACAACCACTGCACTACAGGCTACAAATCCTGGATATTGTAGCTGTCTGTCGTCGTATTTATCTATGTGCCATGATACTGAGAAAGGTGTAAGTTCAGAAGCTGGGCTGCACTGGTCAACTTCACATTCATGTGACCATCTACTGTCTAACACCAACTCTACGTGGTGAACCTTCATGTGTTTGTTAAGTGGTTGTCATTAGTGATAATATTGCTTGTGTGTTATCCAGACTATTCATCTTGAATACTTAAAAATTATCATCAAAATATTTTATTTCACATAAACTTCGAACATAATTTTAAAATGACATTGCAGAATTCCAAACCAACTAGTTATGCAAGAGAGATTGTCATCAAAAAGTCACAGCTTAACACTGTATGAAGTTTAAAGAAGATTCCTTGACATCAAACGCAAGCTCTTTTTGTTGTAGCATTTGTCACATACACATGCATTGATTTTAAATTTTCCAGAAGTCCCCAATTACAAAAATCAAGTCTATTACATTATTAAGCATACTGTCTATCCAAAGTCATACCATTGAGTAAAGGTTTCAGTGCACAGTAAATACTTTTCTGGAGTTTAAAGTTTATCCTTTGGCCCAAACAGTCTTTGTGACATCATGAGAACTTTTTTGATCATTACTTTGCAAAATTATATCATGAATGATTCAGCTACGCAGCAGGGTGCTGCAGGTGTGAACCAATGAGAATGCCAGTGGGTGAGAAGCAAGCCATTCATTCTACAGTAATATCACTTCCAGGTTAAAAAGCAATTGTTCAACAAATTGTGGTAGTTGCCCTGAACTCAAAAAATGGTTGACCATAGACCTATGTAGAATAACTAAGCCACGTGCAATGAGACAGAGACATGGCGTGTTGCCGGCAGTTAAGAATTTCTTCAGTGAACACTTTTATTAGGGGATACTTGATTTCAAGACAACAGTATTGCTGTAGTGGTAGCTGATCAGTAGCTGCAACTTTCAAAGCCAAGCATACAGTTACTCAGACAAAGTGTTCCTTACAGTTTAACAGTGGCAGGTTAAGGAGGTGGATGTTAGCTGGAAGAGATTTGATCAAAGAAATACACTTTGCAACATTCATTCAAGTGAGAGCAAACAGTGTTAGAATCTATAGTGTTTGAATTTGGGTAACTTTCTAAGCTTGATATCTGCTAAACTTATCAGATTTTCTCTTTACTGGGAATGCTTAAGATACTGCAAAGCATCAGTTGGAGGTTAAATGGAGACAATTTGCATTTCCAGTCCAGTTGTCAGATACAGGAACTGGAGTGTAACAAGATTGCTAAAAGTCAGTGAATGTAAGTGCAAGTAGTTGTGACTTCTTAACCTTTACTGAAAACTTTTTTGAAAATTTAAGTGCATGGGGAGTTGATCGGGTACAATGGTGAGCAGTTTCTTCACTGCCACTAGTAAAATTCGGTTGCTTAGAGAGCTAATGTGCCCAGTGAAGGCCAGAAGCACATGGACGTCATCACACACATGATTTTGCATGGCTGAGAGAGAAACATATAATTAAAAGTGTATTATTTTCTTGCAGTATAACAATTCCAGCCACTTCAACACAATAATCAATATTTTTTTATCCCTTGAAACCACACTCCTTTTTTGTTTTGTTTATTTTGTAACTTTAATATCATTATCTCCCAAATGCTGCTACACTTTAATATGCAGAGAATTGCTGTCATTTTTTTTCATTATTCACTTTGGGAAACCAGCAAATGGTCAGGCAAAATCAATGTTATAGGAAGGCTTCTCAAGGACTCCAAAGCCAACTCTTATTAAATAGAAATTCCAAAGTATTGGTTTAAGTAACGGTAGTGTGGAAAGAGCATTTTTTCACATAACAGTTTGAAATGCCTGTTATTAATGAGAGGGCTTACAAGTTAAGGTACTCACCACAGAATGGAGAATTCGAGCAGCATTATCAATTCAGCATGTAGCCTACCCATTACCTGTACAAATGTAACCTTGGTAGCTGCACTTCTGTCAAAATTGCTGAAATGTTGGTGTTGAAAGGCTATTGTCAGTAATGTAGGATCCACCAAGATTACAGTTCAGACACTTTAATTGCTCTTTAATTGCTGAATGAACTAACGTGTATGGTCATCTCAAGTCTCATATAGATGAATTAGACACACATAAATGGATAGCCACATACTGCAGTGATGTTTTGCAATATTACACTGAAGAGCCAAAGAAACTGGCACACCTGCCTAACATCATGTAGGGCCCCAACAAGCACACAGAAGTGCCACAACATGATGTGGCTCTGACTCAACTATTGTCTGAAGTTGTGCTGGAGGGAACTGACACTATGGATCCTGCAGGGCTGTCTATAAATCCGTTAGAGTACAAGAAATTGGAGATCTCTTCTGAACAGCATGTTGCAAGGCATCCCAGAAATGTTCATTTTTGGGGAGTTTGGAGTGCAGCAGGAGTGTTTAAACTCAGAAGTGTGTTCATGGAGCCACACTCTAGAAATTCTGGATGTGTGGGATGTCGCGTTGTCCTTCTGACATTGCCCAAGTCTTTGGAATGCACAATGGACATAATGGATGCAGGTGGTCAGACAGGATGCTTACATTCACGTCACCTGTCAGAGCCATATCTAGACATATCAGGGGTCCCATATCACTCCAGCTGCATACTTTCCACACCATTACAGAGCCTCCACCAACTTGAACAGTCCCCTGCTGACATACTAGATCTGTGGATTCATTAGGTGGTCTCCATAACTGTACATGTCCGTCCACTCGATACAGTTTCAAACGAGACTCATCCGCCCAGGCAACCTGTTTCCAATCATCAGCAGCGCAATGCTGGTGTTGACAGGCCCAGGCGAGGCGTAAAGCTTTGTGTCATGCAGTCATGAAGGGTACATGAGTGGTCTTTGGCTCTAAAAGCCCATATCGATGATGTTTCGTTGAATGGTTCATGTGATGACACTTGTTGATGGCCCAGCATTGAAATCTGCAGCAATTTGCATAAGGGTTGCACTTCTGTCTCGTCGAACGATTTTCTTCAGTCGTTGTAGGTCCTGTTCTTGCACGATCTTTTTCCGGCAGCAGCGGTGACGGAGATATGATGTTTTACCGGATTCTTGATATTCATGGTACACTCATGAAATAGTCATACAGGAAAACCCCAACTTCATGCTGTGTCCCATCGCTCGTGCACCAACTATAAAACCATGTTCAATCTAACTTAAATCTTGATAACTTGCCATTATTGCAGCAGTAACTGATCTAACAACTGTGCCAGACTCCTGTTGTCCTATATAGGTGTAGCCGACCGCAGTGCCATGTTTACATATTTTAGTATTTGAATATGCATGCCTTTACCAGTTTCTTTGGCACTTCAGTGTATTTAAATGCAGTAATGTAATGTAATGTAAATGTACAATCACAACTGTTCAAGTGTGGTAAAGAAATAATTAATATAGGTACTGAATTACACTCATAAGACACTGCCTTTTATAACTGAGAGTGAAATTGGTATGAAGAAAATTTTCACAGTTTGCATTAATTATTCTTGAAGTTTTATGCTGTCTATGTTAATAATTACAAGTTCACTGCCAATCACACAGGTCAACGAAGGAAAAACTTTTTTGCTGAAAATACCTAATTCTTATGTTTTTAGGGTGGGAAATCCAAATGTGATACTTAAAAAACTGTGTCGCCCACCATTTCTTCACATTTTACAGTTACATTTATTAAATTAAGCGATTTTCAAAGAATTTAGCAGCTGCTATATAGTTAAAATAATTTAAAAAGGAGGTGTAATGAATGTGGATGACATTGGTAGCACTGCTGAAAAACATTTGCTGCCAAAAAAAAGGTCAATTCTGTTTTTGACTTTTTGTTTAACAGATGGTGTTTTGTTTACTGTCACCCTAACCTCACTTTCCAGTTTCCTGTACATGTGCTTAGTACAATGTCTAATCGTGGTTGTAAAAACTACTGACAGTTTTTGTTATGTTTGTGGTGAACTTGTGGTTGAAAAACACTAAAGAAACATTACAGACCTTGTGAAAAAGGTTTATCTATCATACTTTGGATCTATCCTGCTTTGGATCTAAACTTGGTGATCAAGATAAATCTTGGCCACCGCATAAGGTATGTTATACGGTGTGTTGAAGATCTCAAAAAAGGTCCAAAAAGGAGGAAAAAAGCCTTTAGATTTGCTGTTCCAATAATATGGAGAGAGCCAAGAAATCATTCCAATGATCGCTACTTTTGTAGTGTTGATATTACTGGTCATAATTCGAAAAACGAAGGTAATAAGCTTCCCTAACCTTCCATCCGCCATCCGACCAGCAGGGCATGGTGTACATTTGCCAGTTCCCGAACCACCAGATGATTTAAATTCTATTCCAACAGAAGTATTTTCTGATATACAATCTGATTTAGATGAACCAGATGATGATGAATTCCGTTGTAATACAGAAAGTCTAGAGCCCAAATTGTTTACTCAGGCCTAGGGACCTGGGCTTAACAAAAGAAAAATCTGAATTTCTTGGCTCTAGATTAAAAGAAAAGAACTTATTGGCAGTTGAAACCAGCACATATGTATAGAAAGAGAGCAGCAATTTTCCAAGTTTTTTCAACAAGGTAATTTAGTGTATTGCTCAGACATTCCCGGTCTGATGAATGAGTTTGGTATTGAATACAAAAAGGAAGATTGCAGGCTGTTTACTGATTCATCCAAAACTAGTTTAAAGGCTGTTTTGTTACACAGTGGTAATATGTATGCATCTATACCTGTTGGACATGGTGTACATATGAAAGAAAGCTATAAAAACCTAGAAATAGTGCTAAATGAAACAGGCTATTCTGTTCATTGTTGGATGATATGTGGCAATCTAAAAGTAACATGCATGCTCCTTGAACAGGAAGATGGCTTTGCCAAACTTCCATCTTTCTTGTGTGAATGGGACAGTAGGGCTAGGGATCAACACTGGTGCAGAAAGAATTGGCCTTTGAGGGAGTCTTTAAAACCTGGTGAGAACAACATTCTGCACAGAAACCTTGTAGATCCAAAAACGTACTTGTACCACCTCTACATATAAAGTTAGGCCTAATGAAATAGTTTGTCAAGGCTTTGCCTAAAGATGGGCCATGTTTTAAGTACCTCTGCCGAAAGTTTCCACACCTTTCAGAAGCTAAACAAAAGAAGGTGTCTTTGTTGGACCTGACATTAGAAAATTGATGTTTGACGTTAACTTTGAAACCACATTGACCTTAAATGAGAAAGAAGCTTGGGTATCAATCAAGCAAGTCGTTACAGAGTTCTTAGGACATGAAAAAGATCCAGAATATGTTTCTATTATAGCTACAGTGTTAAAGAAGTTAAAAACTTTAGGATGTTTAATGAGCCTGAGAGTTCACTTTTTGAACAGTCACCTTGATTACTTTCCGGGCAATGTGGTACGGGAGATGTTAGTGAGGAGCAAGGAGAGCATTTTCAGCAGGACATTAAAGCGATGGGAAAAACACTACCAAGGCCACTGGAGCACCAACGTGATGGGGGCCTACTGTTGGTCACTTCACCGAGAAATTCAGCAAGTTACTCATAGTAGAAAAAGCTACACGAGAAGCTTCAATGAAAAAAGAGAGAGAAAATACAAACCAACTCCAGGGGACAAGTGAAACCTCTATTGACTCATATCATTGTTTTAAGTAGCTTACTGTAAATACAAACTATGCTTATGTTGTAACAAAGCAATTCATTAATTTCCCCATTTATCGTATAGCATAGGATTTTTATACTGTATAGTAAAAATCATATTGCTCGAAAACTATGGGTGATACGAAATAAACTAAGGCTAGATTTGGATTCAGCTCATAAAGATCAGCTATGAAAGTGAAAAAAGTTTTTTTTAAAAAAAATTTCATTGGCCTGTGACATTATCTATTTAAGACAATCACTCAATAAACTTCTGTGCACAAAATTTAGATAAAAGGTGATATATTTTCTGACTTGTATCTTATACTAACTCATCTGCATATTTTATATATCTCAACAGGTTGAGCTTAAAATAGCTTTCAACATGTTCTTTTTATAAGTCTCCGATAATCTGAATTTGTCTGTTTTTGTTTGCGGGATTTTCATAAATTGCAATTAGAGACTGTATAGTAGGTGGAGATTCGTTTTAACAAGAACTTTCAGTTCTAGCAATAAGTTCTGTTGAATTATGCTGTTTAATTTACCTAAATATGGGAGTCTATTTCAGTAATAATGTTTTAACTAACAATGTTAATTACTCTGGAATTAAATGAGCGTATGTTTTGCTAACATATTTTTGCCATTGATTGTAGTTTGTAATTGGATACTGCTTTAGTTATCAAGTGTTTAATGAGCTGTTTCCTTATCATTGTTCATATGTGTTTGTCAAAGAAGGGTTAATTACAAAGTATCAGTATTTTCAGATTTCATTGTCATTATCATTGTTCCTATGTGAACTCATATGAATGATGATAACAAAACCAGAAGTTAATGATATTTTGTAATTAACAAACTGAGTAACCCATTTACCTGATAATCAAAGGAATGTAATAGATAATACAATTAAGTCGGATAAGCCTTGAGTCAATATTTGAAATTTTTAGGTGTAAATGCCATATAAGTGGCAGTACTAAAGATATCACAAAATTTACTGATTTTTTTAAAATTTATTTATTTATTTATTTGCCAGAACTGGCCATAAACCTCCAATACGAAGATAGTCAAACTGGTCAAAACATTCAAGTACAGAATCACATAACATAGAAGAAAACCATATTTCATCAAACGTTTGTTGCTGAAGAAATTACGTATCAAAAGAAACATATTAAAAAGTCTGCGCAATCTTTCTTTATCATTAAAGGAAGGAATTTCCCATCTTCCAGTCACTTCGCTACTTGTTGGACACCAATACACTTTTTACTGTTGCACTCAGCTGAAGATGGGTCCATGTCTTTTTCAGGTACAGATGGTCGTCCCATGTCCTCGAATTTCACCAATGTCCTTGAATCCTTCATCACTGTGCGTGGAAAGCAAAACAAAACATCTTAATTTGGTATAAAAATAATTTTCATAACTAAACTCATAAACTATTTCAGTTTAATTACATGTTCATTGCATAACATGATATACACATACATATTTCTTGAAGTATCACAGTTGTATACTTCAAATAAAGCTGAAATGATGGGAACTGTTTCATGCACTCCTGCACTTTAAGTCAAATCACTATCTCACTTCATTGAACTCAAAAGAATTCAGTCAAATTTGCAAAATGCTGGTTAGTATTCCTCATAACATCATTTTCATTAATGTAAAATCCGGTCAGTATACTCAAATTGAGTCACCATTTTGTTTAATTATTGTCACTTAATTAGCAAAGCCACATTCCTTTTACTGATGCTCATTCTTATTGGAAACATAAATAGTAACAACAAGAAAATTTGGATATGCAACAGGACATTTTTAGTGCCTCATAAAAGTACAGTGTTACTGTCTTATTCAATTTGTTTCTATCCACGGTCATTTATTGTATACAAAATTACTACCTGCTACCTAACTCATAAAAGATGGCCCGTTACACTTAAACTATATGAGTCTGTACACAGTTAATATTTCGTGTGTCCTTGCTATTTCTGTAATTTACTTTCACTGTAATTAGTTAATTCGAAGAGTGCAGTCATGATAATTACCTTAGTGCAAAGTCAGGTTCCCTTACCATTTGTTCTGTACCCAATATATTTCTCATTACTTCTTGTAATGACTTTATTTATCACTGATGCATCATTATCTCTGTATTCAAAATTCTTGATTATTATCTCATTACTTCATTATCTCATTAAACAATAAAATAAACAGAGCTGCTGGTAAACATTTTGGGATGTGAGGTCGTGGTCCAAGAAACTCTTCTGTTGGCACAAAGAGTTTCTTGAATCATGACATCACTTCCCGAAAGGTTTACCATCAGCTATGTCACCCAGTCATGAGAGCCTTCATTCTATGAATAAATAAACACCTTTGCTACTGTGGAGTGTTATTAACGCTATACATTACTCAAGAAGCAAATCATATTCTTTGTGATACAACAGACATTATGTTCGCAGAGTTCTATACTTTGTTTTGTACCCTCATATAATTTTGAACTAGGGCTTGAAGGCCAGTATAGATACAAACCTTGCTTCTTTTACTTACTGAAAACTGGGTAACTAGGGTATGACACATTCCTTTACAGATGTACTTTCTCACAAGTGCTGTAATTTCATCTAATTTTTTATTAGTGGTTGAAAACCAACCTTCATCTATCACATTTTGCCAAATCAGTGCGAAATAAAACAAAATTTCTGTTTATTTGACTCCTGCCTTACACTAGTACACTGACCATTTTGTGTCCAGTAAACACAAAAACATTCAACAACACTAACAATTACTGCTTGTACATTTATGTGGAATGTTACTTTTTGCAAACTACTGAATCCAGCATTACATCCAAAAATTCTTTCCACCAGCACATCCTGTGGGGCCCCCTGCGGGTCCGGGGTTAGAATAGGCCCAAGGTATTCTTGCCTGTTGTACAAGGCAACTAAAAGGAGTCTCACACATTTCAGCCTTTATGTGATGGTCCCCTGTAGGGTTTGACCTCCATTCTTCAAAATTTTCCCAAAGAGTGAGCCAATTGGGGAAGGGCGCCTTACAAGGTGCATCGTGTCCATTGTGCATTGAGATCCTTAGCCCACTTTCTCGTCGTCGCATTGCAGTCCTGCCCATTCTCCATTTCTTGCATGAGGACACCTTCCTGGGTGCATTTTCCACCACTATGCAGTGTCGATTTCTGCGTCGACGATGACTGTGGCCTTCTTTGCACCTGATATCCATCACGGTAGACAGTCTGTTGTGGTGGGGCCGCCATGTACCCAGTTGGTTGTAGCCCCCTGACCACACAGGGATTGATTGCTCTGTCGATGCCTGCGCCATTAACTCCCCACGTATGCCAAGGGGTAGATGCCCATCCCCCTGGGGCATTGGGACTTCCGGCAATGGCCATCCTGCCAGGTGGCCTTTGCTGCAGCTGGGTGGCGCCCGTGCGGAGTGCCCCTGGTTGGAGTGGGTGGCATCAGGGCAGATGACACGCAATGAAGCGTAGTCATTATCTCTTGCTGGTGGTAAAACACCAGCTGTCTCTAAGTGATCAGGAGCTCAACTCAACACTCAGAAGTACGACCTCTCTGGCCACACCATGGGAGGAACGTCAGGCTAAGGATGGCAGCAGATCTTATTCGCCCTGGTACCTCGTATGTTTGAGAGCTGATGGGGAATCTTTCATGACAATGAAGCCTCAGTTTTTTATTGAGCATTTAGAGGACAAGGTTGGGGATGGAGGGCTTGTTCAGAATGAGATCTGGATCCGTCTTGATCAAAACAGCATCCTCTGGCCAGTCATGGGAGTTACTCACTTGTGACAAGCTGGGGAATGTTTCTGTAACTACCACACCCCATAAGAGCTTAAATATGGTCCAAGGTATCATATTTCACAAAGACCTGCTTTTTCAGTCCGACAAGGAGCTGCGCACCAGTTTAGAGAGGCGAGGTTTACATTTCATCTGGCGTGTCCACTGGGATCCAAAGGATAATCAGGTTGCCACCAGTGCCTTCATCTTGGCCTTTCAGGGTGATACATTGCCCGAGAAGGTCAAGGTGATGGTCTACCGGTGTGATGTAAAGCCCTATATCCCTCCCCGATGAGGTGCTTTAAGTTCTGGAAGTTCGGTCATATGTCTTCCTGCTGTACTTCCGACGTCACATGCCGAGATTGCGGACACCCATTGCCCATCACATCACATCCCAATACTCCATGTGCCCCACCTCCCCTCTGTGTCATCTGCAGAGAGCACCATTCGCCTTGCTTGCCTGACTGCAGGATTCTCCAGAAAGAAAAGAAAATCATGGAGTACAAGACGCTGGACAGACTGACCTACACTGAGACTAAGAGAAAATTTGAATGCCTGCATCCTGTGCATGTGACATTGTCTTACACCGCCGCTACAACAGTTCTGGCACCATCAGCTCCGCCAACCCTGGTCACCTCTCAGCGCCGGAAAACTACACCTGCCCTCTGGTGGGGGGCATTTCCCTCCCTGTTGCTCCTGCACCACCTACTTTGGGAGCAACACCCCTCCCCCCCCCCCCCCCCAACCATCGGGGACGTCCGTCCCCACTTCTAAGCCAGAAAAGCGTAAGTCTTCTTCAGCTTCTCCCGCTAGGAAGGGGTCCCTTGGGTCACTCCCTTGCCAGGTTTCTTCTAGTGGGAAAGACTACACCCACCAGTGGCTGAAGAGCCCAAAAGCAGCTGGTCGTAGGGCTTCATGCTCATTCTCAGTCCCGGAGACTGAGCTAGTGAAGTCCTCCCAGCCAGGGAAACCCAAGGAGCAGCGAGAGGAATCCAAAAAGAAAGGCCCTAAGACCAAGGAAATTGTGGTGGCACCCACACCACCGCTACCTACAAGCTCTGTGGCTGAGGATGGGGTGTAGATTTTGGCATCCGCTCATTGAATGTTCCATGCCTTCCCAGTCTCATGATGTCATCCTCCAGTGAAATGGCGGCAGTTTTTTCCACCGCCTGGCTGAGCTACGGCAACTGTTAAGCTTTACACCACCTATCTGCATTGCTGGAAACCTGGTTCCCAGCAGTGCGGACCCCTGCCCTCCGCGGCTGTAATGGATATTACAGGAACCGTAGCGACGATAATCAAGTGTCAGGTAGAGTTTGTGTTTATGTCCTAAACTCGGTCTGTAGTGAACATGTGCCCCTTCAAACCCCTCTTGAAGCTGTGGCTGTCAGAATAAGGATGACGCAGGAAATACGAGGCGTGTTTCTTAAGTAAGCACCATTTTGAAATTAAAAAAAAGATGTTGTAAGATATCTCAATAATTTTATTGTTACATGAAAGCCTATACCTTAATCTATGCACTGACGCCATTACAGTCTGATTCTTCCTTGTTTACATTGTGTACTGAGTGTTTAAGACGCCTCCAATAATCGTGAGTCCCACCGACTGTGAAGTACAGGCTGTTATAAGATTTCTTAGTGCTAAAGGCCTAAAAGCGATCGATATTCATCATGAGATCTGTGCAGTTTACGGAGAAAACATTATGAGTGATGGAATGGTAGGAAATTGGGTGAGAGCATTTAAAGATGGCCACACACACGTGAATGATGAACAACGGAGTGGGCGTCCTTCAGTCGTTAATGAAAGTTTGGTGCAGGAAGTGGACAATAAGGTGAGAGAAAGCAGACACTATACAATTTCCCCTTTGCGGAATGGCTTTCCCATTGTTTCTTGTAGTGTTTTGTATGGCATTGTGAGCGAACACTTGAATTACCGAAAATTGTGCGCACATTGGATACCAAAAATGTTGATGGATGTGCACAAAACCAAACGTTTAGACAGAGCATTGACTTTCCTTGGGCGATACCACAATGACGGTGCTGATTTCTTAAGCCAAATTGTTACAGGCGATGAAACATGGATGGCCTACTTCACACCAGAATCAAAGCAACAGTCCCATGGAAGTTGAGCAAGGGCATCGTTTTGCTTCAAGATAATGCCGTCCGCATGTGGCGAAGCAGACCAAAGATCTCATCACACCTTTTTGATGGGAAACTCTAGATCATCCTCAGTACAGCCTCGATCTTGCGCCAAGTGACTACCATCTGTTCCTGCACTTGAAGAAACATCTGGGCGGTCAACGTCTTCAAGACGATGACAAAGTCAAAACAGTGGTGATGCAGTGGTTAACAAGTCAGGCGGCAGACTTCTATGAGGAGGGTATTCAAAAACTTGTACAAGGTTATGACAAGTGCCTCAAAATTGACGGAAATTATGTAGAAAAGTAGATTAAGATACAGGCTTTCATGTAAAAATAAAATTATTGAGATATCGTAGCATGTCTTTTTTTAATTTCAAAATGGTACTTACTTAAAAAACACGCCTCATAACTGTCTGCAATGTATGTCTTCCTCCAGATGGTGCAGTACCCCTGAATGTATTAGCTGCACTGATTGATTAACTCCCTAAACCTTTCCTACTTCTGGAAGATTTTAATGTCCATAACCCCTTGTGGGGTTGTACCGTGCTTACTGGCCGAGGCAGAGATGTCAAAACTGTACTTTCACAATTCGACCTCTGCCTCTTATATACTGGGGCCAAAATATATTTCAGTGTGACTCATGGTAGTTACTCGACCATTGATTCATCAATTTGCAGCCCAGGACTTCTCCCATCTATCCACTGGAGAGCACACGATGACCTGTGTGGTAGTTATCACATCTTCCTGTCACTGCCTCAGTGTCAGGCGCACGGACACCTGCCCAGATGGGCTTTAAACAAGCCAGACTGGGGAACTTTCACCTCTGCTGTCACTGCTGAATCTCCCCCACACGGTAACATACACTCCTGGAAATTGAAATAAGAACACCGTGAATTCATTGTCCCAGGAAGGGGAAACTTTATTGACACATTCCTGGGGTCAGATACATCACATGATCACACTGACAGAACCACAGGCACATAGACACAGGCAACAGAGCATGCACAATGTCGGCACTAGTACAGTGTATATCCACCTTTCGCAGCAATGCAGGCTGCTATTCTCCCATGGAGACAATCGTAGAGATGCTGGATGTAGTCCTGTGGAACGGCTTGCCATGCCATTTCCACCTGGCGCCTCAGTTGGACCAGCGTTCGTGCTGGACGTGCAGACCGCGTGAGACGACGCTTCATCCAGTCCCAAACATGCTCAATGGGGGACAGATCCGGAGATCTTGCTGGCCAGGGTAGTTGACTTACACCTTCTAGAGCACGTTGGGTGGCACGGGATACATGCGGACGTGCATTGTCCTGTTGGAACAGCAAGTTCCCTTGCCAGTCTAGGAATGGTAGAACGATGGGTTCGATGACGGTTTGGATGTACCGTGCACTATTCAGTGTCCCCTCGACGATCACCAGTGGTGTACGGCCAGTGTAGGAGATCGCTCCCCACACCATGATGCCGGGTGTTGGCCCTGTGTGCCTCGGTCGTATGCAGTCCTGATTGTGGCGCTCACCTGCATGGCGCCAAACACGCATACGACCATCATTGGCATCAAGGCAGAAGCGACTCTCATCGCTGAAGACGATACGTCTCCATTCCTCCCTCCATTCACGCCTGTCGCGACAAGTATGGTGGGTCTGACACACCGGTGTCAATGTGTTCTTTTTTCCATTTCCAGGAGTGTAGATGTGATGGTTGAGCAGGTGACTAGCACAATTGTTTCTGTGGCAGAAAACGCGATCTGCCTGAGGCGTAAGGCAGTCCCTTGGTGGTTGCCGGAAGTCGCTGAAGCAATTAAGGAGCAGCATAAGTGGCACCCTTCCCTGGAGCAACTCATAGCCTTTAAACGGCTGTGTCCATGTTAGCTACCTTATCAAACAATGGAAGAAGGAGTGTTGGGAGAGATACGTCTCCACCATTGGGTGCCACACATCTGGGCAAAGATCAAACGTCTGTCCCTGGTGTTACCATAAATGGCGAGTTATGTACCGACACAAATGCAATTGCCGAGCACTTTGCTGGAGCCTCTGTGTCGGAGAATTACCCCCGAGGCCCTTTCGCACACTCAAACGGCGGCTGGAAGGGAACATCCTTTCATTCACCACACGCTACAGAGAATCCTATAATGCCCCATTTACAGAGTGGGAGTTCCTCAGTGTCCTTGCACATTGCCCCAACACAGCTCCTGGTCCTGGTCGCATCCACAGCCAGATGATTAACCATCTCTCATCTGACTACAAGCAACATCTTATCATCTTCAACCGGATCTGGTGTGTGATGGGGACTCTCCATCGCAATGGCCAGAGAGCACGATCGTTCCAGTGCTCAAACCCAGTAAAAATCTGCTTGATATAGATAGCTACGGGCCCATCGGCCTCACCGATGTTCTTTTTAAGCTGTTGGAATGTATGGTATGTCGGCGGTTGGGTTGGGTCCTGAAGTCACGTGACTTGCTGGTTCCATGTCAGGGCGGCAGCTGCCAGGATCGCTCTACCACTGACAATCTTGTGTCCCTCGAGTCTGCCATCCAAACAGCCTTTTCCAAGATGACAACACCTGATTGCTGTACATTTTGACGTACGTAAAGCATACGACACGACTTGGCGACATCGTATCCTTGCCACATTGTATGAGTGGGGTCTCCGGGGACCACTCCCAATTTTTATCCAAAACCTCCTGTCGCTCCGTATCTTCCATGTCCGAGTTGGTGACTCCCATAGTTCCATCCATATCCAGAAGAATGGATTCCCGCAGGGCTCTGTATTGAGTGTATCTCTATTTCTAGTGGCCATTAACGGTCTAGCAGCAGCTGTCGGGCCCTCCGTCTCATCTTCTCTGTATGCAGACGACTTCTGCATTTTGTACTGTTGCTCCAGTACTGTTGTTGCTGAGCGGCACAGGCACAGTCATGGGCTCTAGCCCGCAACTTCCAGTTTTCAGTGCAATGTCGTGTGTCATGGGCTTCTGTCGGCATCGTACCGTTCATATGGAACCCACACCTCACCTTAATGACGATCCACTCACAGTAGTGGAGACATATAACTTCCTAGGACTGGTGTTTGATGCTCGATTGACTTGTCTGCCTCATCTTTGTCAGCTTAAGCAGAAGGGCTGGCAGCACCCGAATGCCCTCTGTTGCCTGAGCAACAC